>NW_027187400.1:850470-911247 GCF_028583685.1 Petaurus breviceps papuanus
GTATTCACTCTGTCTGCAGGACAGTCTCCAGACCCCTGCAACAACAGCACTGTCCTTCACCAGTGGACAGTATTCACTCTCTGTCTGCAGGACAGCCTCAGTAGCTCTGAACCAACAGAAAAGTTCCCAGACCCCTGCAACAACAGCACTGTCCTTCACCAGTGGACAGTATTCACTCTCTATCTGCAGGACAGTCTCAGGAGCTCTTAGCCAACAGCCAGGTTCCAGGACTTCTTCAACAAAAGGACTGTCTTTCACCAGTGGACAAGGCAAAACAACATCAAAACAGACAGACAAAGTACCAGCAAAACAGCCATGTCTCCTCAGTCCTTGGCAGCTCAGGGGGCAGGTCTCAAAAGTCCAGGGCAATTCAAAGTGGCCCCCAGCAGTTCTCTCAGTCTCTCTCTCTGCCTCCACAAGGTGCTGCTTCCAAAAAGTTCTTCTGCCTCTCTCTAGTCTCTCCAAATCTACGTCACCAGCTCCTCCCAGTTCAGGACTCTCTTTTCACATCAACAAGTCCATCCCACAGGTGGGATTAACAAGCTCTGTGTTTTAACACAATCAATTTGAAAACCAAGCCAATACAGGGGAATCTTTATATTCCATTACTATCACACTGGGGGATTGGCAAAAGTCTCTCTGTAGAAGGTAGGGCTTGAGCATCTCCATACTGGAAGAAAAGAGACTCTCTGAGGTGGAGGTGAGAAGGGAAGATATAGTTCAGGCCTGGGGCAAAGTTGCAGAGGTGGGAGATTGGAGTGTTCTGTAATGGGAGGGATGGCCAGAGAGGCCAGATTGCAGGGTGCCAAGAGGGAAAGCATCGTCCAAAGAGCCTGGAAGGAGAGGGCCCTCTGGCTTGTAAATGGCTTTAAAAGCCAGTTTAGATATGATTTCCGAGGCAATGGGGAGCTCCTGAAGTTTGCTGAGAAAATGGGGCAATGGGGAGCTCCTGGAGTTTACTGACTGTGAGGGTACCTGAGGAAGAGTGGAGGCTGAAAGGAGTGGGGGGAGACCTGAGGCTGGGAGCCCCAATTAGTAGGCCTCTGCAGTAGTCTAGTTGAGAGATAAAGAAGCTGTGAACTCAGGTGCCAGGGCTGAGGTGTCTAGCATTCCACACCCTTTACCGCCCTTCTCTCCAGCCAGGAACATTTGTTTTGCTATTAAGAAGCAGCATGGTATATGATGAAAATAGCACTGGTCTGGGAAGCAAATGTAGAATTTTTATACTTTTTGGTTTGTATTTGATGGTTTCTAGTTCAAAGATGCTGGTTAAAAAAATGACCCAGGTTTAAACTGCAGATCTGTGAGTTGCCGCCCATGTGACTTTGGACATGTCACTTAACCTCATAGGGTGTGATAGGATCAATACCTCCCAAGGTTTCCCCTCTCCTACATGGATAATGAAGAGGTTACAAAGCCAAGACATGATAGGGAGAGGGGGAGAGAAGAGGGCGTGTGGTCAGGCTCGTGCTGCACTGGTGTCAGTGGGTCAGCCAGCTAGCGTCAGGCACTATGCCAAACACTGGGGATGCAAAGATCGACAAAAGACAGTCCCTGCTCCCCAGGAATTCAGATTCCTGCTCGTGAACTCACTGGATGTCTGGAGTCACCACACCCTCCCCTGCTGACCCACACATTTCCACTGGCCTCCTACCCTCACCGAGTTGAGGCTGAATAGACCTCTTTTTAGTAACTGTTGAATGACTTAGAGGTGGCTCATTCAGTCCAGCACCACACTTGTACAGCTGGGTGACAGGGGACTGAGCTAGATGGTGTCTTAAGCTCCTACCAGCTCCAAAGCTCTTCTTCCCCAATCAGTCCTGGCAGAAGAGATGAGTTATTTAAATGAATTTGAATTCTGATGGCCCTCAGAATGATTTTCTTTTATGGTATTGGGTTTGTGGTGCATCTGGGTCCCTTCCATTTCCAAACTGATGATCCATGAGGCCCAGGTCCTTCCCTGGTCTTTCCTCTTCATTCCTCTCTCCCTTCCTACTCTCTCCTTCCATTCCCTTCCTTTCCTTGGCTAGGCCAAGTGGCAGCTTCCTTGGGCCCTGCCAGTTGAAGGAGACATCATGAGGCAGTTCAAAGAGTATCCTCTCTTTGAAACTTGGAGACCCAGGCCCTGAGTTCGAATCCTGCCCTTGTCACTCACCACCTCTGTGACTTTGGGCAATTTGCTTGACTCAGTTTCCTCTTGTGAAATAGGGGGGAGGAGAATTGCCTAGATGACCCCTAAGATTCCTTCTAACTCAGGATTACTATACAAGTAGATGGGGGGATGCTACAGACATGCCTTAGCTAAAAGCCAACATGCCTGCTCTCTCCTCCCCAGCATCAGCAGCGCCCCTGTCTGGGGAAGAGCCAGTTGCCCTCTGCCTGTTGTCCCCGCAGGTGGGCTCTAGGACCTGGACTGGGCTCAGGAGAGGGATGGTGGCCCTGCCAAAATATTTTCTGTTCTGGGGGTGGAGGGGCCTTGACTGCCTCACCTCCCTGTTTGGGGGGAGAGAATAGCCCCAGCTGAACTAGATGCGGGTTTTCAATTACACAATTAAATGCACAATTAGGCATAATTACCAATGCTCAAAATCCGAGACTGCTGATAATAGGCATGTAATCGAGTGCAGTTACTGTTTATGCTGCTCAACTCGTTTCCCTAATGATTATAGAATGCCTTCACTCTGCACCGTTGCCATGACGATGGGCTCTAGCATCAGGGGCCCCAAGATTGTGGCTGAAAGATGTTCAGCTCCCCGGTGGCCTCCGAGGGAGGCAGCCGGGGCCAGAGGGAAGAGCCTGCCCTAGGCCATTCCTAGAACAGATGGTTCCTGGCTCAGGCAGGGTCCCCTGTGGCCAGCCTTCTGCAGGCCAGGAGCCCCTTACTCCCATGCTTGCCCCAGAGAAGTCATTTGTACAATACACAGAGCACAATATAACTGTCCCTATCTGATGGCAGGTATACCTCTCCACACCTAAAAGAGAAGGTTGAGGTATCACCCGCACTGGAAGGGACTCAGAGATCTTCAGTTCCAATCCTTTCCTTTTACAAAGGGGGAAATTGAAGTTGGGGGGGAGGGAAGTGATTTTTCCAAGGTCATAGAGGTAATAAACAGCAGAGTTGTCCTTCAGTTCCCTAGTCAGGACCCTTTTCCTTATTCCTGTAGACATGAGCACTTAGTAGAGTTTCTTCAATCCATCCTTCTTTCAGCTACCAGGTGATTTTCCCAAAGCTGAGGGCTAGTGTCCAAACTCTCCCCTCCATTAATAAACTCCAGTGGCCCAGCTGAAATTATGTTTGTTTGTTTACTGTGAGGCAAATGGGGTTAAGTGGCTTGTCAAGGTCATGCAATAAGTGTCAGGTGTCAGAGGATGATTTGAACTCAGGTCCTCTTGACTCCAGGGCCAGTGGTCTATCCACTGTCCCACCCAGTTGCACCTTCAGCTAAGATTACATAACACACATTTGTAGTGGCCCAAGCAAGCATGACTTTCGATTACCAGCAAGATCAAATATAAAGTCCTCCATCTGGCTTTCAACATTCTTCCTAACCTGACCCCTTCCCACAGTTCTGGTCTTTTCGCACATTGTGCCCCTTCACTTCATGAAGCCAGCAACACTGGCCTTCTGGCCGTTCCTTGAAAAGGACCATCCCTCTCTCAGATGCGTGCCTTTATTTACAATGTTTGTCCCCTGTACCTGGAAGGCTTTCCCTCCTCACCTCTGCCTCCTGGCTTCCTACAGGACTCAGCTGAAACCCCACCCTGTGCAGAAGACCTCTCCTCCTCCCACTCCCCCACCAGGGCCTTCCTTCTGAGGCAGACTCCCACTTACCCTACACGGTCTCCTTCACACCTAGTTGTTTGTATCTTATCTCCCCTTGGAATGTGAGGGCAGAATCTGGGGTTTTGCCTTCCTTTATATGCCCAGTGCCTGGCACATAGTAGGCATTTATTAAACGTTGGCCTCCCTTTGGGAAACAGCATGCCTCTGATAGAACTCTAGTCTTGGAATCAGAGGACCTAGGTGTGAATTCTGCTATTAGATAGGTGGCCAGGAACAAGCCATGTTTACAATCAGACCTGGTCTCCTCATCTGTAAATAGAAGGTAACACTTATACCCCCTACCCAGCATTATATTTAGAGCTGGAAGGGGCTGAAAAGGCTGTCAGATCCGACACCCTCATTTTATAGATGAGGAAACTGAGACCGAGAGAGACTATGACCAATTTGCCCAGGCTTACACAACCAGCAAATGTCTAAGGCAGGATTTGAGCATAGATCCTCCTGACTCTAGACCCAGCCCTATCTCCACTGCCTAACCTCATGAGATTGTTGTGAAGATAAGTGCTTTGTAAGCTTTAACGTTTTGTATAAATGTGAGCTGTTACTATAGAGGGACAGTGGGATGCATTAGCTGGTGAGATGAGTCAGATCCTGCTTCTGATTCTTATTATGTATGACTCTGGGTAAATTGCCTAATTTGTCTGAACCTCAGCTTTCTCATCTGTAAAATGGGGCTCTTAGGTTTTCAAAAAATCCCCAACACCTCACAGTGTTATTTCAAAGCTTAAACAATACAATGTCTGTAAATCACTTTGTAGACTTTAAGATGAAATGTCATCTATTATCTTTCTTTTTGAGAAGGCAAGTGAGGCTGTCAGACAACGTGTCATTGTGGGAGCCAGGATTGGAACCCAGGGACCCTGATTTCCAGTATTGTAACATGGAACTTTCTGTTACTTCCAGACATTCTATGTCAGTTTGATTTCGTGTAGAAACAGGGAAGAGGTGAAAATATTTCATTCGGCAAGATCTTACCGAATACTTCTGTTCATCAGCCCCCTCTCCCAGCTTGGGCTTATGGACAGACTGGAGGTGAAGAATTGAGGGGAGTGGCAGGTGGAGCCAATGACCTGATTTTGAACCAGGTTCCAAAGAGCAAGTCTCCTTCTCTGGGCCTCAGTTTGCCTATCTGTATACTGAGGGAGCTGGATGAAGTGGCTTTTTAGGGTCCTTCCAGTTCTGACATCTTGTCATCCTAAATTAGGGACGGACAGCATGAGTGACCCTTGGACAAGTGCCCCCATGAGTGGAGAATCAGCATTGGAGTCTGGGAGACCTATGTTCAAATCCTACAACTCTCTATGACACTTGGCAAATCACTGGCCCTTCCTGAGCCTCAGTTTCCTCATCTATAAAATGGAAATAATAATTTACATCTATTATCTTACAGGATTGTTGTGATGGTTCAATAAGATGATAGATGTAAATTGCTTTGTAAGCCTTCAAATCCTATATAAATGCTAGCTGTAACAGTGCCAGCTACCTCCCCTGAGTTGCAGGGTCTTTCACAAACTGGCCCCTCCCTCCCTTTCTAGGCTTCCTAGACTTTATTTCCCTGCATGACCTCTATGAACCGGCCATGTTGGCACACTGGCTGCTCCTTGCACAGAACCCTTCATCTCTGTCCTTGCCCTGGCTGTTTGTTTCCCATGCCTGGAATGCACTGCCTCCTCACCTCCACCCCTGAGAATCCTGAGCATCTTTCATAGCTCCCTCAAATGCTCCCTTCTCCAGAAGGCCTTTCTGGGCCCCCACCCCACCTGCTAGAGCCTTGCTCTCTACGGTCCCCACTAATTTACACATTATCTCCCTCACTGGAATGTGAACTCCTTTACCCTATGTGCCTGGCATGCAGTATGTGCTTAGTTCATGCATGCGGATTGATGAATTCAGAACACTTTTGTCTTATATTCTGAGACAAGCCAGAGACTTAGAGGAGCTGTTGAGAAAACATAGGGCCCTCTTAAGAAGGAGCGATGTCTCCATGGTCAGCATCTTGACGGGATCTGCTCAGCCTGGATATTCGTTGCACTGCAATATGGTTTTCCAATGAGGGTTGGGGGTGCTGAGCTAAAACATAGAGACTTGTGGGTCAATAAACAGCCTGCCTTGCTTCCTTCCTCTTTATTTATGCATGAACTCTGAACTCCTTGGCTCCAGATAAATTTCCTGGAAGAAAACAATCATCCTTTAATTAGAACCTTTGCCAGCTGGGGAGGGGAGGAGTATAGCCAGTGGGGGGACATCAGGCCCTGTGGCTGTGAACTGTGACATGGACAGCAGATAAACTAAGGGGTGGTGGGAGGGGAAGAGAGTGTGGGCTATGGAAATCTGAGGAGTGTGCACCTGACAGGAAGTGGGGAACCTGGATTCTAATCCCCCTTTTGCCACTGACTAGTTATGTGACCATGTATTCCCCTTTCTAAGCCTCAATTTCTTCATCTACAAAATACAGAGATTGTGGTAAGCAAGTAAGAGAATAAATTAGGGAGGGAGTGGAAAGATTGCCTTGCTGCAGTGAGGGCCCAGTTGAGATTATACGTGATATAAATTTGTAGTGGATCCACTACAATAAGCAAGGTTTCCTGATTTCATCTAGCTCTGGACACTAGCGCATGACTAAGAGCGAAGAAGGCAGATAGATAACGGAAATAATTCAAGGATGGGGCCTAACAAAGCATAATCAGCAATAAGTCAAGGGATCAAGGATTTTGAGAGCAAAGGATAGTATAGAGTTGCACTGGTCCACCATATTGGTAAAGGAGAAGAATCTTGTCAGAGCAGGGGTCATGATCTGGGAAAGTACTGAGGGATGGAGGGATTGGAGATTGGGGTGAAGATGAAGAGTTGGTTTAAGAGGAGCAAGGTATAAAGAGAAATAGAAAGATAAAAGACTGTAATCAAATAAAGGAATTTTGAGGTTCTTAAACATGGTAGTGTATCACTTGTGGGTAATGGCAAGATCAGGGGTATGACCATCTTTGTGTGTAGCTGAGATGAAACAGAGAAGTAGGTCAGGGGGATTGAGCAGACCAAGGAACTGAGAAGTCAGGTTACTTGAAGGAATATCAACATGTATGTTGAAGTTCACTAGTAGGAGGGTGGGAGTTGGGGTGGAGATATAGACTTTGAGCCAGGCACCGAATTCATTAAGAAAGGAGACAGAATGTCTTAGGGATAAATAGATAATAGCTACTGAAGCTAAGTGGCACAGTGGATAGAATGACTCATTTTCCCAAATTCAGATCCAACCTCAGACACGTACTAGCTGCATGTCCCTAGGCAAGTCACTTAACCCTGTTTGCCTCAGTTTCCTCATCAGTAAAATGAGCTGGAGAAGGAAATGGTAAACCACTCCAGTACCTTTGCCAAGAAAGCCCCAAATGGGGTCACAGAGAGTCAGGCACAACTGAAATAACTCAACCACCACCACCACCATAGTTCTGCCATTCAAATCAGATGATTTTTCCTGGCATGTCTCAAGCTCAAATCCAAAGGCCCAAATTCCCTTCTCTCTAAAATCCAACAGATTTTATAGCCAATCCACAAACCTTCAATGAACCACTTCGGCCTGTTGAGCCTATAAAGGGATAGAGATTGGACTTGTGATTTCATTTGCATAGGGATCTCCCTCTGACAAAACAGGCTGGATGTCTGAGGTTCACCAGGAACAGCAAGAGTCTCAATGACTTGGCCAGGGTAATACATCCAACCAGAGGCAGCACTTGCACCTAGCTCTTCTAGGTTCTGAGGCTGACTATCTGTCTCCCTGCTACCTCTTGGTGGTCCTTCCTTTCATCTAAGATCCCAGGCTTGGGGCTATCAGAGACACAAAAAAGAATGAGACCCAGGAGCTTCTCATAATCAGACTTAAGCCTGTAGAATCTAGCAGCACAACACTGAGATAATAGTTCAAGATGACAATAGCAGAGCTGTCTCTGATTAATTGTTAATTGAATGGTGTGAACTACTTGAGTTAGAATTCAGGCAAGGGAGAAAGCAGGCAGCTTGGTGGAGAGGTGGGCAAGTGAGGGGAGAGGGTTTCAGCATGGGAAGCAGTGTGGTACAATGGAAGGAGCCTGGGCTTTGGAATCAGAGGACCTGGGGTCGAGTTCTATCTCCAGCATACTGACTATTACCCTCCGTGGGCAAAAAGCTTAATCTCCCTACGCCTCGATTTCCCCATCTGTAAAATGAGGACTAGGTGGACCAACTGATATCTGAGCTCTAGGATCCTGTAACTGATTGGAAGGGACCTCAGCAGTTATTTTGTCCAACCAGCACCTGAAAAGGATGCCTTACCAGAGCTAACCCCCAGAGGTGCTGGTCTGGCCTTTGTTTGAAGCCTTTCAGGGAAAAGGAGCCCGCTACCTACTTTTAAATTTTTGTGTTTCTGGACTCAACAAACATGATTGTTTCCATATACAAAGAAGACCAGAAAAAAGTGGATTATTTATCACACCAGGACTCTCTAGTATAGATAGCTTTAAAAAAAAAAAACGTTTATTCTGCTGACCTTAGCTTCTAGAAGCAAATTCATATCAATTCCAAAGCTTTCCTATTTACCTGTCTGTCCTTCTGAACTTTCATTTATTTTCCTCTGTGCATTTTAAAAAAATGTTTCAGGGGCACAGCGAGAAAGAGCATCGGCCCCAGTGTCAGGACGACCTGGGGATCGAATCCGGGCTCAGACACTTAGCACCCACCCAGAAACACCTGGCCGTGTAACCTTGAGCAAGTTACTTAACCCCAATTGCTTAAGCGTGGCCAAGTGGCTCAGCAAGCAAGAGCACTGGCCCCGGTGTTGGGACGACCTGGGGATCAAATCTGTGCTCAGATACTTAGCACCATACCCAGAAATAACTGGCCGTGTAACCTTGAGCAAGTTATTTAACCCCAGTTACTTAAAAAAAAAAATGTTTCACTGAGACCCTTTTCTTTCCTTTTTTCTTTCTGGGGATGGGGTAAAGGGGTGAGTGGAGTGGGAGAGGGGGTGCAGAGTCTCTATCATTAGCCCCTTTATCCCTCCCTCCCCTCCCCAGTAAATTCCTTCCCTTAATTATAAATAGACATAGTCGAGCAAAACCAAGCCATCTCTAAAAATGTTTGTCTCATGAACTTCCCAATACAGCCCCCCGTTTCACTTCTAAACAGCTGGGATGCTTAGGAAGTCTTTCTTGACATCAAGCCGAAATTGACCTCCCTGCAACTCCTCTCCATGATTCCTCATCCTGCCTCGTGAGGCCAGGCAGAATGGATCTGATCCCTCTTCTCTGTGACAGTCTCAGAGGCAAGCTATCACATCCCACCTGGGCCATCAGTGCAGGATTCTCTAAGGGGGTGGGCCTTGAAGAACTGACTAGGGTAGGAGGAGGAAGGGGAGAGGCAATCAGTTCCAATCTGTCGATGGTTAGGGATCTCCTCCACTCAGTGGGATGGGAAATAGAAAAGCCATGGGTGACACAGGCTTTCTCTAATACCAGGGCCAATACTTTGTCAGTGGTTATCTGGGGTTGAATCCCACCCCCCGAGGAGTGATCACAGCCTTTCCACATTTAAGCAGTGTAGGATTAGAATTGGAAGGGTCGTCACAGGCCATTTGTCCAGTCCAACCTTATTTTACAGATGAGGAACCTGATGCCCAGAGTGGCTGTGACTTGCCTAAGGTCACTCGGGTCATTAAAGCTGCCATGCCATGCTTTTCCCTCTTTCTCTGGTCCTCTAATGAGGATTCTCTCATCTGTCAATCAATTCCCCAACAAGCATTTCTTAAGCATCTGCTACTTGCCCTGCACCAGGCTTGCTGCAGGGGGTAGGAGTCCACCTTAGGAAGCTCCTCTCATTATTTTCATCTCCCTTCATTACCAATATTGCCACTTGGCCAGCCACTTTTGCTGTCATTCTCTCTGCTCCACTGGGCCGCCTCTTTTTCCAGAAGCATTTCTTTGGTCATTTGTGTGCAGTTTTTTTTCCCCCTTTGGTGGTTTGTTTGTTTTACCATATGGCAGCTCACTTCCATAGTGTCCTTTAGGGCCTTTGTACTTTTTGAGCCTTCTGAAGCACAGTTTTCCATGTTTTGCAGTCATGTAAATTATCGGGAGAATGCATTAGTGATAGAATATTGATGCTATAGAGGTGGTCTTTGTGGCAGCAAGTAGGGTCATTGGAAAGAAGCACTTTCTCAGAATCTGCCCAGGTGCATTTCTTCTTCCTGCTCAGCATGTAGTCTCTCTTCTTCCCTCGATCCTTCATTTAAAAAAAAAAATCCACAGCCATCCTCCCCCACACCCAGTCTGTAAAATGAGAAAGTTAGACTAGCTGGCCTCTGAGATCCCCTCCTGCTCTAAGGCTTGTAACCAAGTCAGGCAGTCAGCGACCATTTATGAAGAATTTACTAAGGTCGGACACCATGCTAAGTCCTGGAGATACAGGAGAAAGGCCAAAACAATCCCTGACCTCATGGGGCTTTCATTCTTATATAGGAAACAATGAGAGACTTACAAGATTCATGCAGAATAGTTGTCTTTTGCCTTTCTTGTTTCTAGCATTTAGCACACTGCTAGACACATAGCAAGGACCTAACAAATACTCATTGACTGAGAATAGGGGGAAAGTAATGTTAGAGGGTAAAGCTCTAGGTACAGTTGAACAAAAACTGACCAACACAACTACCCATTCTCACTGTGTATACAACATTCTGCCCTCCTTTCAGTCCCTCACCTTTCCAGAGAAGGGATGTTTATGTTAGAACCTCTGTTTTCAGGGAACAGCAGCGGATGGCAAATTGAGTTCAGCTGTTATCTAGTGTTATTTTGTGAACATCATTGTTGTCACTGTGCATGTTTACGTTGGTTCTATTTTCTTTGCTGTAAATCACTTCATACAAATCTCCCTGGATTTCCATGAATTCCTCATAATTGTCATTTCTTATGATACAATAACATCCCATGATATCTGTGTACTACAGCTGGTCTAGTCATTCCTTAGTCATTGGGCACCCACTTTGTTTCAAGGTTTTGACTACTTGCCATGCCTTTCTCTCTGGCACCAATAACCTCCCCATAACTAAAGAATTTTTTTAAAAAAGAGAAAGAAGACAACTTAAGCAAAACAACATATAGAAAAAGCCTGACCTCGTCCACAGGGTTCCACATCCAGGGTCCCTTACTTCTGCAAAGAAATGGAAAGAGATACTTCTATCTCTTCTTCGGGGCTGAGCTTGATCAATATAATTTGCCAGCATCTAAATTTGATTGTCTTGCAGTGGTTGTTTCCATTTCCATTGTCTTTGTTGCTGCTTATATCAATTTCCTGATTCTGCCTGCTTCATTTTGCATCATTTCCTATGTCTTCTGTGCTTCTCTGTATCCATCATATTCCTCTTGGTTTTTTTTTTAATAGTGCACCAATACTGCATTACATTATTACTACATTACTAGCTGTGTGACCCTGGGCAAGTTACTTAACCTTTGCCTCAGTTTTTTTCATTTCTAAAATTGGAATAATTATGGAACAACAAGGGTTTTTGTGAGGATCAAATGAGCAGATTTGTAAAGCACTTAGTATAGTGCCTGGCACATAATATATACTATATGTTGTTGTTGTTGTTATTATTATTATTATTATTGGAAGAACACTGACTCTAGAGTCCAAGGATATGAGTTGAAATAATGCCTTTGGCATTGCCTGAGTGATCCTTGCACAAGTACCTCAGTCTCCTGGTCTGTAACATGAGAGAGTTAGACTAAATGGCCTCTGAGATACCCTTCAGCTCTAAATCAATGCTTCTTTGACCATTTGCACCCTCCCTCCCTTCACCCTTAGGCTTGAAAACCTACAAAACGTGCTACAATGGGAAATAACTGTCAGGAATCCAAAGATATTGACTCAAATCCACTTCTGACACTTACCAACCTTTGACAAACCACCTTGCCACCTTGAACTCCTGAGCCTCAGTTTCCTTATCTGTAAAATGAGAGTTTGACTAGACATTCCCTTGCAGTCCTCATCTAGGATCATAAGATCTGAGACCTTTTTTGGACTCCTTCCTCACTCTTTCCCCGAATCTAATCAGTTATCAAATCCCCCGAATTTTGTTTCTTCTGTTCCTCTCATATCTGTAGGCTCCTCTTCTCCCCCTTTACCTGGGAAATAGAATTAGCCTCCTAACAGGCTCTTCACCTCTCATCCTGCCTACTCCTACTTCAATCTGTTCTTCACACCTGCCAGATTAATCCCTTGTATCTTAGTGTCTGCCATAGATTTTTTCTTTACATTTTATCTGCTTTTTATTGATATCTTTGGTTTTTTGTGGATTTTTTTTCATCACCTTCATTCCCAAGTATGTCCCTTCCCCCTCTCCTACCCAGAGGGCTATCTCTTATAACTAATTTTTTTTTTTAATTTTCAAAGCGGGGGTGGGTGGGAATCCAGTCCTAACAAACACATGGACCACATCTGACAGTGTTGCAGTCCCCGTATTTTAGGGAGGACATTGACATGCTGGTGAGCACCCAGGAGAGGGCCACCAGAATAGGGAAGCCACTTGAGATTGAATTAACTAGAGGTGTTTAGTTGAAACAAGAGAAGATTTAGCAGAAAGGAAGGTGATAGGCGGCTTGAGTATCTGGAGAGCTCTCCTGAGGAAGAGGGATTAGATTTGTTCTCCTTGACCCCAGAGGGACAGAATGAGCAACAGCAGATAGAAGTCCTATCTGGGGTTTGTGTGAAGAAAAGCTTCCTAACAATTAAATCTACCCTAATGTGGAACGGGCTATCTTAGAGGGGTAGTGAGTTCTCCGTTGCTACAAAGGACGATCAGCCACATGTTAGAGATGATGTTAGAAGGCTCGCCTCTTGAGGACTGGTGGGGATTGGATGCTAAGTGAGGCTTCATCCTGCCCTGAACTTCTGAGCATTCTCATGCATAAATCTGATCGCATCATTCCCCTGTTTAAACTGCATTAATGACTCCCTGGAGTAAGGCTTCCTAACCTGAGATCCATAAAGAGAATTGGTTTCCTTTGTAATTCTATATATTTTATTTTATGCCTTTAACAACATAATTCTGAGGAATCCATAGACTTCACCAGGCTGCCATGAAAGGAGTTCAGGACACAGGCCCAGAACCTCAACCCTAGAAGAACCCCCATGACATGGTGAAAATAGCCTAGCACAGCATCCCCAGCTCAGACCCATGAATCCCCAAATAGAAACCACTTACTTTTTCTACCCTGGGGAAGGAGGCTTTCTCAGAGCAATCTTTGTGATCAACTTTCTAGGTCCCCAGAGTCCCCTTGGGTCTAGGATGGCCCTCTCTGAAGGGTTTCCCTCCCCCATACCCATATTGTGTTGACAGTGAGGGGGAGGGGTATCAGTCAGGGGATTCTCATTCCCTAGTTTGGGGAAGCCAAACTAGGACTGCATTCCTTATTATTCCCTGGGGTCCTGTCCCAGCTGCCAGGTCTGGTCTTTCCTCTTCCAAAGCCTTAAAATTAGGCCATGGGTTTTTTATCCTTCTCCATCACCAAGAAGGGGTGCCCTCTCCCTCTGCTCTGGTGCATTTAGCTCAATGACCTGCCTAAGTTTTCTCTTTCTTCTCCTTTGTGTGGCTCCTTTTCAGAAGCTTTCCTATTACCCGAGCTCTCCTTGGCTGTCCCTGGTCTGCGCAGGCACCTCTCTCTTCTTTTCAGCTCCCTCAGAGACCTCAGTCCCCCACCCCACCTTACCGTACTGCTCCCAGTTTCCCTTTCACCGAGGACTGAGGTTGGAAGGGCAATGAGACTGAGAGGGCTAGGCTTGTGTCTGCCCCCACTTTTGCTCTCCTCTCTCCAAATTACCACAGCAGCTTCCCTGGCCCTGGGATTGTGAGAAGTTGGACTATTGGAAAGGTACTTTACTGGTCCTTTAAGAAAAAGGGCCTGGGTGACAATGAGTCTTGTGATGTCTCCTGTCCACTCCCCTGCCTCTCCTGTGGATCAGTTCTCTGCCTTCGGGCTTTGAAGATGAAGACACTTGAAAGCATTTCACTCCCCACCCCCATCCCTGAATAGCCCAGTGGGGAGGTGACAAGGCTGGACTCACCCATCCCAGGTGGCTGTGCCTGGAGCCCAGCCTTGGAAAGTGGAAGTCAATAAATCCCTCCAGAGTGTGAGACAAGGGTCTCTAACCAAGGATCGCCATGGAGACAGGAGCTAGACCTGTTACCAGGGAGACCCCTCATCATCAGACACCCTCTCGTGGCAAATGATTAGCTAGCCCCAGCAGTCAGAAGCGTGTGGCACTGGGAGGGGGAGGGAGATAAACAAGGATTCCCCTCACTTCCCCTCCTCCACCCTCCCAACCCCCAGCTGGTGGAAATCATGCATGTAAGATAAGGGGGACAGACCTAGGGGATATGGGAATTCAGAGATGCCCCCTCCCTTCAATAAAGCAGCAGATGAAAAAGGGGGGGGGTGGAATGCTAAACTAAGGGGGTGTTGTCATGACAACATAGCCTCTTTGCCTCAGCCTTAGAGGAAGAGGAAAGAGCTGAGACAAGCCCCTATCCCTTGACTGTGAGTGACTGAGGCGATTGCCATGGCAACAGGCACTCTGCCCACCAGGGAGTCAGCTTGTAAATCCCCCCTCCCCATATTCTCCACCCTTCCAGGTGAAGACACATTGTCTTCCTGTCTCCCCCCATTTGTCAGGGTCTGTGTAGGGGACTGTAGGTGCTGAACTCCCTCCCCCTCCTTGTTATCTACTGGGGTACATGTACGCTCAGGGATGGAAGGGTGTGTCTCATCTCAGGCACCCCAGCAGATGAGGGCTCCAGTTTAGTCACGATCTGAGGCTGGGGACCTCTTTGTGAGGGGAGCAGGTGGTGGTGGTGGAAGGAATGATTATGTTTTACCTTCTCCACCTTGGGCCAGGCAGTGTGGTATATTGGAAAGCACCTACAGTGGACATCACAAGGCCTGAGCTCCGGCATCTACACTTGCCAATTTAACTCCATGTAAACTTGGATAACTCACTTCCCATCTCTGAGCCTGTTTCATCATTTATCAGAAGGATGTGATCCCTTGATATATTGATGTGAAAGAACTTTGAAAAGTTCAAACTGTGGATATTTTCAGGAATGTGTCTATCACCATAGTCATTCAATTAATTCCCTGCTAGAGGTATGCTAGGTATGGGATGTTTTACAAAGAAAGCAGTCACAGGCCCTCTCCTTATAAAGCTTGCCATCTAGTGTAGCTCAGAACTATCCCAGGTTTGAAATACTTGTGGGTTAACATTCACTCAAAACTGTAGCTCACAAGTACTTTTTCTAGCCAGCCAGCCTTCAAACAAAAGACAGTCCAACATCATAGCAAATGAAGTAACAAGAAGATTCCCCACCATATGTACATGGGTATATTTTCCCACAGGTTACCCAGACTAGCAGTAGGGAGTACATACATTGAGAGAACACTTGACCAGGGATCACATATGGAGAGCACACATCTACAGGATAAGTAGCAAGCACATGTGTAAAGAGGCACATGCCAGGAGCCCACGTGGCCTGGGGCATTACTGTGAGGCTACTAATGCCTTTCAGTGATATTCTGTAGTTACTGGGTTTGTGTCTACACTCAGCTTTAGCATTTCACCTCTACATTATTATATATATATAATATATAATACATATATTATATATATATATATTACCACCTGCTGATCATCTCCTCTCCCATCTACTAGGGTACAATGATTAGAAAGCCTCTCCCTGATGGGAGTGGACTGGTAACTCTTTAGTCACAGCTAGAGGTTCTGAGTCACCATACCCCGTGAAGGGGCTGCTGAACAAATACCAGGTAGAATGTCCCCAGGCTAAGATGAAGTATTTTCTTTTAATTTCCAGTGTCTGGAGATCAATAGCATCTAACTTAGAATTAGAAATTGTCAAGATCCTTTCTGGCTTGGCATGCAAATGAATTTGAACTAGAACAAAAACTAAGCAAGAAGACAGGTAATTCCCCCACCAACCTACAGATACACAGCACTTTCCTGCCTTCATTATGTATATCTGTCAGAAACAACCACAACAAAAAAAACCACTCTGCCTTTGATGCTCTATTTTGACCACTGGAAAATCTTGCTTTCTTATTATTTAGTAAAGGAATATGACACAGATACAGACTGATATGGTGGAGGGCAGCCAGGATTAGTGAATGGCCTTGAGCTCATTTTATTTGACAGTCAGATGAAGGAACTGAGGATGTTTAGCCTGGAAAAGAAAAGAATTAAGGAGTGCATTATAGCTGTCCTCAAATATTTGAAGGGTTATCCCATGGAAGGAAGATTCATTATGCTTTTAGAGCTAAAGGGAATCTCAGAGGTCATTTAAACCAACCTCCTCATTTTGCAGAGACACTGAGGACAGAGAGGTTGAAAAGCTAGCATTTATACAGCACCTATTAAATGCCAGGCACTGTGCCTAAGCATTTTACAAATATTATTCTCATTTGATCTCTTCAACAATCCCGGGAGGTAGGTGCTATAAGAAGTGCTGGCCCTGGAGTCAGGAAAACTCATCTTCCTGGGTTCAAATCTGACCTCAGACACGAGTTGTGTGACCCTGGGAAAGTCACTTAGCCCTGTTTGTCTTAGTTTACTCATCTGTAAAATGAGCTGGAGGAGATGGCAAACCTCTCTATTATCTTTGCCAAGAAAACTCCAAATGGGGTCAAGAAGAATTGAGCATGACTGAACAACAAAAAACCAACACAGGAAGAGGTTAAGTGAGTTGTACAGAGTCACATGGCTAGTGAGTGTGTGAGGCTGGATTTGAATCCAAGTTTTCTTTACTCCCAGCCTAGGTGAATGACCTGACTTGCTCTGGGCCACTCAAATAGTAAAGGGAAGAATCAGGACTTGGAACCCAAGGACTCTGGTCCTCAATCCAGGGCTTTATTCCTTGATTCCCCTTATTAGATTTATTTTGCTTGACCTTAAAAGGTAGAAGTTGTCTGATGTCCATACAATCTTTCTTACAACTAGAGCAGTCCCCAAATAGAATGGGTAACCTCAGGAGGTTCTGGGCTTCCCCTCACCGAAAGTTTTCATAGAACAAACACTTGTTGGAGGTGTGGTAGAGGGGATTCCTTTCCAAGTTTCAAGTGAAGCTGAATGGTGTCTGAGCTCTTTTCCAGCTTCTGAGATCGGGTGATACAGTGCAGTGCTCTCAGGCAATAACATTTATTAATCACCTACTATATGCCAGGCCCTGTGCTGAGAACTGAGAAAGAGACAGTGCAATAATCACTATGAAAATAATCCAGGAAACCTGCATGAATCCTGGGGAATGTGCCGTGGATGGTCGTAGGGAGGAGAAGTCATTAACAACTGGGGAATATGGGGCAGAGAGCAGGGACAGCCTCATGATTTGAACTTTAAAGAGAGAGTCCATCCATAAGCATTTATAAAAAGCCTTTTATGTACCTGCACTGTGCTAAGCACGGGGATCGGGTCGCGATCTCTAGTTTCATTGGTAAAGACAATTCCCCACTTGAGGAAACTCCTTCTCCCAGAGCAATGTCTGCTCTGTAACTCATTGTCTTGGAGAGTTGTCCATGCAAGCCATTGAAAGGATGAATGACTTGTGTCAGAGGCAATGGGACTGATCATCAGCCTGTTGTAATAATACAGATGTAGGTGATAAGAGCCTGTTCTAGGAGGGGGGCTGTTTGGGTGGACAGAAGACAGTGTATAGGAAAGATGTTAAGAATGCAGAAATGACAAGATTTGTCTGTGTTGAGTGAATGTGAGTAACGAGTGAGGAGAACACTGTAGTCCCAAGTCACCCATGGGTGATGAGGAAGGTGGTGGCCCCATTGATAGTTTTGTACCATCTTTCCTCTATGCTCCCTTCTCTCCCAGGGTACACCCTCATCATCTCAAACCTAAATTACTGCAGTAGCTGCGGGTAGATCCACCTGCCTCAAGTCCCTCCCCACTCTGGTCCAAGGAAGGAGGACTGCTGAGACTTTGGAACTATGTGATATAATAGATGTAACACTCCTCCTGCTGAGGGTGGAGCTAGTCCTCCTGAGGAAGAAATAGCTTCTCATGCTCCAGGGAATGAGGTTGAGGGACGATAGTTGCAGGAGGAGAAGGAAGATCTGTTAGAGCTCAGAAGAGGGAATTCTGGTTGCTTGGTTATTCCTTGCTGAGAGGTAGGTAGACATAGGCAGCCCTATGTCCAGTGTTATGAACGGTAAGTGTTGGGTGCCATTTTGGTGAGGTGTGTCCCAGGGAGGGGGATGCAGAGAATCCTCAGACTTGTCAAAACTCTCACTTCTGTCAACTTAGTCAAGCACAAATGATTCAGCCAGGAGGAACCTTGGAGCCATTGTTAGGGATCATGAAATGCCAGGACAGAAACTGAAGACTTGGAGACTTCGGCTGAGGCAGATTTAGAAAACGAACAGCTGGTTAAGATGACTGTGTCTGAGAGCAGGATTGGATTTTCTGCACCAGGGCTTCAGATAAGAGGGCTTAGACCTATTCTGCTTTGCCTTGGAAGGTTGAACTAAGAAAAGAGAGGATGGAAGTTACAGAGAGACCGATTTCCATACAATGTAAAGAGATTTTTTTTTCTCTACCAGTGAAAATTGTCTGAAAGAAAGAGAATACATGGCCTTCCTCAGAGCATGGAGAGGGTTCCTTTTCACTCAGAGAGGTCTCCCCTTTACTCAGAGAGGTCTTCCACAATTTGTCAGGGATATTGTTGGAGGGATTTCTGTCCAAGTACAGATGATCCTGTGAGGTCCCTTCTACCTCTGAGGTTCAGTGGCTGTGTGATAGAGAAAATGGTGGTCATAGATGCAATCTTATTTAGGGAGGGCTGTGTGGCTGTGGGTAAGTCACCTCACTTCTGGGTCTCAGTTTCCTCATCTCCGAAATGAGGGAGTTAGACTAGATGGCTTCCAAAATCACTTCTAATTATGTATCTGTGATCCTGTGAAGAATATATGATCTGGGACGAAGCACTAGACTGACAGGAGACCTGGCTTCTCTTGGTTCTAATGCCAAGGTCTGCTACAGACTAACTCTGTGACTTGTGCAATACCAAAGGTGCCAATATGGAATACAAGGCAAGATTTGGCAGCTGACAGGATGTGTGAGGAGTAGAGGGACAATGGCCAGAAGGATGGTGGTACACTGGACAGCAATAGAGGTTTGGATGGGAGGTATGTTGGGGGGAGTGGGGAGTATTAATTTGAGATCCTGTGCAACATGAGGAAAACTTGTCTCTGTGAGTTCAAATCTGACCTCAGACACTTACTAGCTGGGTGACCCTGGGTAAGTCACTGCATCCTGTTTGCCTCAGTTTCCTCATCTGTCAAATGAGCTGAAGAAGGAGATGATAAACCACTCCAGTCTGTTTGCCAAGAAAACTCCAAACGGGGTCATGAAGAGTCAGACATGACTGAACAACAACAATAAATAGGACATCTGCCTTGGAATGGCTTTCTTGCTGTTCCTCACACACAACTCTTTATCTCTGTGCCTTTACACTGGCTGCCCATCATGCCTAAAACACTCCCCCTCCTTTACCTCTCATAACCTCTTGTTTCCTTCAAGACACAGCTCCAGGACCATCCACCCCTCCTCCAAGAAGCCTTTCCAGCCACAACTGCCTCCCATCCCCATAGCTTTTTGTATATTGAATACTTATTATATATCAGAGGTGTCAAACTCACCTGCATTAATGCACCAGATTAAAATGTAAATAGGAAATGTTTGCCAAAAAAATACAGTAGAAAATAAGTAGTGTTAATATGTGGTTTTCTAAGTCAATCTACCACCCACAAGGATCCTTTAGTATGGTCTAGTGGACTTCATTGATGTGTGTGTTGACTCCCAGGAACTGTTTCATTTTTATCTTTGTATCTCCAGCACCTAACACATTACTTGGCACATAGCAGGTGGTTAATAAAAGCTTTCTAACTAATTAGTGTGGGTTCTTGCATGCAGTTGTTCAGTGTTTTTTTTTTCTGTTATAACTGAATCTTCATAATCACATTTGAGGTTTTCTTAGCAAAGATATTGGAGTGTTTTGCCATTTCCTTCTCCAGCTCATTTTACAGATGAGGAAACTGAGGCAAACAGTGACTTGCTTAGAGTCACACACACACAAGCTAGTGTCTGAGGCCAGATTTGAACCCAGGAAGAGGAGTCTTCCTGCCTCTAGGGCCAGCACTTTATCCACTGTACCATCTAGCTACCCTCTTGCATACAGTAGCCCTCTACTACATGTTGTTTGAATTAAATTGAGCCATTGAAGAAGGACCAAAGACAAAGGACAGTCTGGTTCATATATGGCACAAAAAAGAGTGTTGTTTGGAATCAGGGGTACTAGGTTCAAGTCTTGGCTCTATTGCTTACTAAGTGAATGTGTGCCTGGATTCCTTACCTGTGAAACAAAGACTGAATGCCCTCTGAGGTCTCCCCCAGTTCTCATGAACAGCATAGGATCAAAGCTAGGCTCAGAGAAACTAGAAGTGGCCTGTTTAAAGAGAGCAGCCTTGGTACATTTAACAGGCATAAATTTAGAATCAGATTTCATGCCCTCAAGTTTTGACCCTGCTGCTGTGGGACCTTTGATCAGGCCATTTTCCCCACTCCAGGCCTCAGTTTCTTTCTATGTCAGATTAAATGACCTCTAAGATTCCTTCCAGGTTTTAAAATTTAATGAGCCCCTAAGAAATCTGAGCCTCCCGGGACAAACTGGACCTCCTGCCTTTCTGATACCTCCAGGTCTCTCAGCATAAGCTGTGGGAGGGGCTGGTTCGCCTTAGCTTCTTCTGGAAGGGAAAAGAAGGCCACCTGTGTGAGGGGGTGGTCAGATGGAAACTCTGTGGAAGTTAGGCCATTGTGCCTGGGCCCTTAAGGGTTGGATTTGGACTGAGAGAATTAGGAAGGAGGAAGGTCATTCCAGGTGACTCTCTCCACCTACCTCAGCCCAGAGGCTTACCTTTAAATGATTAATCCTATCTAATGTTAATAGTCAGTTAGGGTTTCAGACAGGAAGTTCTTCCCAAGACAGTTCCTCTTCCCAAGAGTATCTACATTTTAATTGGGAACTCCTGAATAGCTCCCTGAGCTTTTCCCAGCCTTAATCGATCACAGAATCTTGGAATTTTGAAGCTTGAGGAGATTTTTAGGATGGATTAGTCAGTCAGTCAGGAAATATTTATTAAGGGCCTACTATGTGCCAGGCAGTGTACTTACCACTGGAAATACAAAAAGAGGCAAAAGTCAGTCCCTGCCCTCAAGAAACTCAGTCTAATGGAGACAATAAACAAACAAATATGTACAAACATGCTGTATACAGGATGGGAAGGAACTAATGAAGAGAGAGAAGGTACTAGAATTAAGAGGGCTTGGGGAAGGCTTCTTGTAGAAGATGGGATTTCACTTGGGACATAAAGGAAGCCCGGAGACAGTGATGAGGAGGGAGGGCATTCCAGGCTTAGGGGGAGAAAAGTGAGAGAAAGTGCCCAGAGCCAAGAGAGGGACAGTAAGACCAGTGTCATTGGATAAGAGTATTCAGAGGGGAGAGGAAGGTATAAGAAGACTGGAAAGGTGGGAAGGGGCCAGGTTATAAAGGACTTTAAGAGGCAAACACAGGATTTGATATCTGATCCTGGAGGTAATCAGGAGCCACTGGAGTTTATTAGATAGGGGGAGGGTAAGACCCTCAAAAGGAAAATCACTTAGACAGCTGAGTGGAGCACTGGAATGGAGAGGTACTCGAGATGGAGGCCAACTAGAAGACTTGCAATAGGCCAGGCTTGGGATGATGAGGGTCTATCCCAGGGTAGTGGCAGTGGCAGTGGGGGCATATACGAAATGGGCTATGAAGGCAAAAATGATAGGACTTGGCAACTGACTGGATATCAAAAGGGGAGTGAGAGATGGCACCTAGGTTGTGAGTGATTGGGAGAATAGTGGTGTCTTCAACAGTAATAAGGGAGTTAGGAAGAAGAGAGGGTTGAGGGGGAAAGAGAATGAGTTTAGTTATGGATATGTTGAATTTAAGATGGTCACACAAAAGCAGGTTGGAGATATTTAATAGATAGTGGGAGATGGGAGCCTGGAGGTCAGGGAAGATGTTAGAGCTGGATAAGTAGACTTGAGAATCATCAGCATGGAGATAAAAACTGAATGCGGTGGAAGCCCATGTGATCATCAAATGAAGTAATATAGAGATAAAGAAAAGAGGGCCCAGGACAGAGCCATGGAGGGAACTCATGGTTAGTGAGTATGGCTTGGATGAAGATCCGACAAAGGAGAGAAGGAACAGTCTAAGAGGCAGGAGGAGAACGAGGACCTAAATTGTTGATTGATCAAATGTCATTTTCTACATAGAAGATTTTTCTGATCTTCCCCAGATTTTAACGCCCCAAATCAACCTGGATTTAGTTTTGGTGTGTGTGTGTGTGTTGGTTTGCCATTCCCTCCTCCAACTCATTTTACAGATGAGGAAGCTGAGACAAATAAGTTTAAATGATTTGACCAAGGTCATATAGCTAGTAAATGTCTGAGGCCAGATTTGAACTCAGATCCTCCTGACTCCAGGCTTGGCCCTCTATCCACTATGCCACCTAACTGGTCCAAATATGTATTAAATATGTATAAATATTTAATATATTATATGATCAAATATATATTGATAAATATATACATATTATATTTCTATAGATATTTATACATAGAAATATTGACGTTCTATGCCCATGTTTGGATTTTTATCCACCAACAAATTGTTTTTGCTGTGTTAATAAGTCCAAAAAATGGACACACTTTCCACAGGAATAGGAATAAATGAAATGATGTTGAAACATTTTGAAGTCACATTTTCTAACAGGAAAAAATGGAACACTGAATATTCCTTTGAGGCAGGGTGAGCATGTCTAGACACTTCATAAATAAAATAAATAAGATTATCTTGCTCTTCTGGGACAAAGAAGTGAGATCCTGTTTTGGCTACCCAATTAAATACACCATCCTCTATTTTGATTAAGTGGTGAGATTGTAAGTTCAGTAGGAATTAACAGTGTGACACAGCAACCCCAAAAAGCTAATCAAATCTTAGGGTGTATGAATGGAGGCAGAGTGTCCAGCATAAGGGTGGAGTTAATCACGTCCTGTTCATACTATGTCTGGAATATCATGCTGAGAACTGAGGATATCACATTTTAGGAAGGAGAAGTTGGAGAGCATCCGTGGTCTGGAGACCATGCCATAGGAGGATCAGTTGAATGACCTGGGGTTATTCAGCCTGAACAAGAGAAAACTCAGGAAGGATGTGACAGCAATCTTTAAATATTTGGTTTTTTAATCCCCCCTTCCGGATCCCCTCTCCAAAACTGGAGTTTGTTTTACTTATAACTAATCCCTCCCTTATTCTTAATTCCTTCCCTCTCTTTTAAATTCCTCTTCCCCATTCCTTGTCTCTGCCTATTTTTCCTGTTGAATTTAATGTTTTTTTTCCTACCAAAAGAAAATTTTTTTCCTTCCAAAGAAAATTCTTTGCACGTGTGTATTTGTGTGTTCAATCCTCTGATGTTCCATTCAAATGAAAATGAGATTTCCCACCCCTCCTTTATGTTGATATAATCTTTTCCTCATGTCCTCTGATTATATGAAGTTGTATACTTTACTCCTTCTTTCCCCTTTCCTTCCTATTTATTCTTTTTGCCCTTCCTTTTCTTTCTTCACTAACGGGCATCAAAATAGAACAAAAGCATCCCTATACCCTCTCTTTGTCCTATTCATTTAACTTCCTCTGTGACTGTTGAAGACATTAGAACACTTGTTTGAGAGGACTTGTTTCTTTTCCCCTTACTAGAATGTAAACATTTCCTTTAGTTTTTTACATTTGCTCCAATATATTTACCTAAGTTTCCTTGTATCTGCATTTCAAAGATACAATTCAGCTGCAGTCTTTTCATCACTGATGTTTAAAAGTCTTCTCTTTCATTAAGGATCCATTTTTTTCTCCATAGAATTACACTTAGTTTTTTCCAGATAAGTTATTTGTAGTTGCAAACCTTTATTTTTTTTCCTATTTGAATATCATATTCCATGCCCTCCTGTTCTTTGAAATGGTAGCTGCCAAGTCTTGTGTGCTCTTGATTGAGGTTTCTTGGTAATTGAGCGCTTTCTTTTTTGACAGTTTGCATTATTTGTTCTTTAAACAATATGGATGCTTTGGATTTTGGCTATGACATTCTTGGGACATGCTTTCATTTTAGGATTTCTTTCAAAAGGTGATGTGAATTATTTTTGTTTTTACTTTGTCATCTGGTCCTAATAGGTCTGGGGACATTTCTCTTATAATTTTTAAAATATAATATCTGGAATGGATGTTTTTGATTGTTGTTGTCAAAGCCTGAAAATTTCTTAAATTAACTCTCTTTTATCTGTTTTCTAGAGCATTTATTTTTAATAGGCTGTAGTTTACACATACACACACACACACACACACATATATATATTCAGTCTTTTTATTTTATTCTAGTACTTGTTATCTCATGAACTCACTGATTTTTGTTTTGTCCATTCTAATTTTCAGGGAGTCCATTATTTGGGTAAGATTTTTTTGTACCTCCTATACTAAGCCTTCCTTCCTTCCACTTCTTTCCTCAAGAACAGTGGTGTTGAATTCAAATAGAAACAGATCCCTATGTGATATTGTATTTTTATTTATTTTGTTAAAAATTTCCGGGGGCAGCTGGGTGGCACAGTGAATAGAGCACAAGCTCTGGAGTCAGGAGGACCTGAGTTCAAATCCACCTCAGACACTTAACACTTACTAGCTGTGTAACCTTGAGCAAGTCACTTAACCCCAATTGCCCTTCCTTCCCCCCTCCATAAAGACCAAAAAAAATTTTTTTCCCAATTACATTTTAATCTGGTTCTAAAGTTGTGGGTATTGTGGGCCTCATGCTGGCCCCATATTTGACACCTCTGCTCTAGAGCTCTCAATTCATTTATAATAATCTCTTCCAGTAATTCTAGTAGACTTTGTGGTCAAGCCATACCTTTACTGCCTGTAATCACTGAGAAGTTACTCTTCTTCTCTAAGTTGTATCCTAAATGTCCCCAGATCCAAGTCTTTATCATCAGTCTCTTCTTTTGTTTACTCATATTCCCAGTTTTACTTCCTGAATTGGTATTTGTTTTATCAGTAACAGGCTCTGCTCCTACATACTTGGAGGAGAAGGTAGGTCCACCTTTTTAGTATTTGTATTGAATAGGCTGCTGCTTCTGGGTTTCCCTTCTGCCAAATCTTTTTTACACAAAGTACTGGGAGGTCCTGGGTTCTGAGCTCTCCAAGGCTATCAGAGGTGGCTCATGTCAATTTCTTCAAATATTCAGAGCCCTTGGAACTCCTGAACTGACCACTGCCCTCTCAGTAAGAGATTTGTGGGCTACCAGCCTACTTCTGGGTGTCTTAACTGACCCAAAGCCTCCTTGCTGGAACACTTGGTCCTCAGGTCAGGCTTCTGGGATGTGCCTGATCTCCTGGCTGATGCATGTAGCAGAGGGCCTCTGAGCACCATTTGTCATCATGCCCAGGCTTCTCTGGCTGGGTCCCCTCCTGAGTGCCTGAAGGCTTTTGAGAGTTAACCCTCTTCCCCAAATCCATATGAGATAAAGGTACTTATTGCCATTTCACTCTTCATTTCTTAATCATTATTTGTTCTGCCACATTTTAATGTCATTTCTGAAGTGTATGTATAGGAATTGGGCTGCTCTGCTCTGAGTCACTCCAAGAAATCTGTCTTCAAGTATTAGAAGGGATATCTAGGGAAGGGGAGGGGGGAATTAGAGTTGTTTTACATGTTGTAGAGAGGCTGGTTTAGACTGATTTATTGTCAGAAAAAATTTGATATCAGTTGGAACAACCCAGAAGTAAAAGTTTCCTTGGGGGAAGGGGTCAGGAACCTTTAGACAGAGGCTGGATAACCATTTGTTGGTGATATTATGGAAAAGGGATACCTTTGTGATGTTTGGTCTAGATGTCCAATGACATATGTTCTGACTCTGAGATTCTATGACAAATAAGTGAACTGCTTTTTTAAAAAAATGCATCCTTAAAGTTCCACTTCAGTAATGTCACAAGTTGGGAAACTGAGACACCAGGAAAAATAATAATAAATGAACATCGCTTCTATAGTGCTTTAAAGTTTACAAAATACTTTACAAATATTATCTCATTGGGTCTTCACTACAGCTCATGGTCATTGTGGTAAGTAGCTGCTATTATTATTTCCTTTTTACAGATGAAGAAGCTGGGGCAGACAGAGGTTTAAACTGACTTTGTGCCATAACTAGTAAGTGTTTGAGACTGGGTTTAAACCCAGGTCTTGGTGCAGTGAATAGAGTGCTGGGCTTAGAACCAGAAAGACTCATCTTCCTGAGTTCAAATCCAGCCTCAGACACTTCCTAGCTGTGTGACCCTGAGCAAAGCACTTTACCCTTTTTGCCTCAGTTTCCTCATCTGTAAAATGAGCCAGAGAAGCAAATGACAAACTGCTCCAGTATCTCTTCCAAGAAAACCCCAAATGGGGCCATGGAGAGCTGGGCACGACTGAAAAACAACTTAACAACAACAATTTCCAGACTCCAGGTCCAGTGCTCTATCCACCATGCTCCCTAGCTGCCTCTGGTAAGACTATTAAGGCTGGTGCTGAGCTTCTGTGGTAATCATATTAATGACCAAGTCAAAAATAGGTTAAAGAAATGCTCACTCTCAAACAAGTACTTCCTTCCTGAAGTGGAAGAAAGCATGTGATAAGATCCCATTCGAACTCTTCTTGCACTCAGGTTTTTCTTTTACCACCTCCATCCCTTGTCCCCTGGTAGAGCCCATATTCTGTCACTCAAACGGATCTGTAATCTCCTTGATATGGAAATCCCCTCCAGTGACACAGATTGCCATCCTTCTTCTGTGGATAGTGATCACTTCCTCCCGTAAATTTGCCACAGGGGGTGCACTTGATGTATGGGGGCAGTCAAGTCTTGTGCCAGACACTGAGTTGAGCCCTGGAGATACAAGTTAAAACAAAAAGAGACAGTCCTGCTTTCAAGGAGCTTACCTTCCCAGGGTAAAAGACAAAGATAAAAGGTACTCAGTGGAGACATGGTAGAGAAAGAAGTCTGAAGAGTCAGGAGCAGAGGCCAGAGAAGATTGGAGGCATGAATATGGCAGGCCTGGGCTCTTCCTTAAAGAAGGAAGTTCTGGGAGGAACTGACCCATCAGAGGAAGGGGCTACATGATCTTCTGCTGTGAGAAGGCAAAAAGGCAGAAAAGAGTATGGGGGGGGGGGTAGTGGCAGAGGGGAGTAGATCAAAAATCAGCTCTTTTGGGGGCAGGGATGGCTAGACAGCAGTTCATGTGACAAGATCTTGAGGTTTTTGTGGGCTATAAAGTCAATGTGAGTCAGCCCTGTGGCTTGGCTGACAACAGGCTGAGAAATCATAGGCTTCAGAACATTCAAAATGAGGGAGGGAGGTGATGGGCCCTAGTTTTTCCTCTGCTGTGGCCAAGCTATCCTTGGAGTGTTGGGATCAGTTCTAGGGGTCAGATTGTAAGAAAAAACAGAAGAACCACCAGGAGAGGAGAGGACCAGAGAGAGTCACCAGTGAGAAGTGAAAGGAATTAGAGATGTTTAAAACCTCAGGAAGAGAAAACTTGGGTGGGGCATGATAGCTATTTCCAAGTCACGTGGAGGAAGGATCAGCCTCAATTCATCTGCCTTCCTCAGACAGCAAAACTAGGAGCAATGGGTAGACGTTAATATAAAGAAAACTTGGGCAATTAGTTGGCACAGTAAATAGAGCCCCATGCCTAGAGTCAGGAAAAACTGAGTTCAAATATATCCTTAGACATTTAAGCTGTGTGACCCTGGATAAGTCACTTCACCCTGTTTGCTTCCGTTTCCTCATCTGTAAAATGAGCTGGAGAAGGACATGGCAAACCATTCCAGTATTTTTGCCAAGAAAACCCCAAGTGGGGTCATGAAGAATCAGACATGACTGAAAATGACTGAACAGCAGAAAGAACTTTCCAAACAACCAGAGCTATCCAAGAGTGGAATGAACTGCTTCAGGAGGCTATGAGCTCCCTCTCACTGGAGTCCATCAAGGAGAAGCAGTATGGCCATTTGTCAGAGATGTTTAAGGGGAGACTTTTGTCTGTCTGTGGGTTGGATTAGATAACCTTTGGAGTTCCTTCCAACCTTGTGTGTTGATGAATCAGGGTGGTCCCAAATGGCAGGATATCAGTTATTTAATATGTGAACCATTGTGCCCCCATCAGGGTCCTATAACCTTTGATTATCAGAGACTCATGACCTCTGACTCAGGTCTAAGAAATTAGGGGGAGGCTCAGGAGGTATCTTCAAGGACAAAATGGTAGCTAACCTTGTGGCACAGCCCAACCTTCTGTTGTTCTCTAGGTCTAAGAATTCAGGCTGCTTATAGCATAACCAAGTCTACCATGGGAAGAATGTTGTCATCGTCGTTGTTAGAAGCCCTGGCTCTGCTCCTTCCTGTCTGGGTGACCTTGGCCATGTCTTCCCCATCCTTAAAAAACCTATCATTCTCTCAAGCTGTTGCCCTCTATCTTCCCTACCTTTTATAGCCAAACTCCTAGGAAAAGGTCTCTATTCTGGTCTCCATTTCCTCTCCTCTTATTCTCTTCCAAACCCTCACCCCTCAGCTGAAGCTGCTCTCTCCAAAGTTAGCAATGTCCCCTTAGCTGCCAAATTGAAAGACCTTTTCTCAGCTGCATCCTTCTTGACCTCTCTGCAGCATTTGCCCCTGTGTTTGGCCATTTTCGCTGTCTGAGTTTTTAGGACATGACTGTCTCTTGGTTCTTCTGCTACTTATTAACTTGACCTTGTCCAGATTATTATCCACAATGGGTCCCCTAACTGTGGGCATACCCCAGTGCTCTGTCCTGCACTTTCTTCTCCATTGACAATCCATTCTCTTCGTAGGTGACCTTTTCAGGTCCCATGGGTTTAATGACCATCTCTATGATGATGGCTCCAAAATCTGTATATCCAGCCTTAGTCTCTGCCCTGAGTGACAGTCCCACACCATCAAATTGTTAGTGGTCATTTTGAACAGAATTTCCCACAGGGATCTCAAAATGAATATGCCCAAGATACAACCCATCATCCCCCCCCCAATCCCTCCCTCCCGTAAATGTTCATATTATTGTCAAGAGGACCATCATCCTTCCAGTCACCTAAGTTCACAGCCTTGAAGTATCCTTGACTCTCACCCCCACTTTCATATCCAGTTGCCAAATCGACCAATCAAAGAGCATTTATTAAGTGCCTACTATGTGCCTCCACAATACCTCCCCATCTATCCCTTTCTGTTCATTCACACAATTAACACCCTTATTCAGGCCCTCACTTCTTGCCCAGACTATTGTCTTCTTGCCTCCAGTCTCTCCCTTTAATCCATCCTCCACACAGAAGCTGAATCAATTTCTCTTAAGTGCAGGTCTAATCATAACACTCCTCCACTACTCTATAAACTCCAGTGGCTCCCTATTAAACTGTCTTAGACTTTTAAAATACCTTCACCATCTGTTTCCTTTCATATCACAACCCCTCCACGTACTCTCCACTCCAGCCAAACCAAAATATTTCACACACACACACATACATAAGCCTGACACATAGTAGGTGCTTAATGAATGGTCATTAAATTAAATTGAATAAGGTTCTGCAGGGAGGGCCAGACCTGCTTCTTTTCTGTCTTTCTCTTCCCAATGTCTGGCACATATAGTGCACATTGAATAATTACTTGGTTGATTTGTTGGTTGGTTGGTTGATAGAAAGCCCACTGAAGCCTGTAGCCATCTGAGAAGGCTTCATAGAATTACAACTGAATATTAGGGAGAATTTAGATTGTCAGGAAGTTGGGCCTCCTCTCAATAGCAAGACTGCTATTGAGAACCTTTCTAAGTTTAATTTACCTAAATTCAACTTTCCTGTCTTCTAGGAAATGTCACCTGTGGGGCTAGCGGCTCCTGGGGCATGGGAAAAGATGTTCAGAAATCCCTCCCCAATGCTGCAAAATGCTTCCTATCAGACCTCTGCAATTTGTCTGTCATGAAAAGGGAAAGCACAGAATTTCTCCTCAGTGACCATTTATACAACACAAACCAGCCAGTGTCAGGAAAAGTCCATTAGAGGTGTGAAAGATACCCTAATTTTCCATGCAGGGTATCACTTATATAGGAAACTGAAGTTGTAAATCATGTAGACTGCTCCCATAGAGCAGAGACAGGGAGATTTAGGGGAAAGAATGTGCTGGGATTAAGTCAGAGGAACAGAGATTTGGCCCTAGAAGGGATCTTGGAGTCTAAACTTGTTGTTTTACGGATGAAGAAACTGAGTTCCAGAGACAGGAAGTGACTTACCCAAGGCCACACAGCTAATATGAATGGTCTAGGGCCTTACCCTAATAACCCAGTATACCACACCGCCTCACAGAGGACTTGGAACTGAGGTCCAGCCCTGCTACTTACTGTGAGCAATTGTACCCCTAGCACTTAGCACAGTACCTGGTACATAGTAATAATAAATAATATTTGTTATTAATAATAAGTGGCATTTATTATTAATAAATGTTTAGTTTATTAATAAATGTTTGTGAACTTAAGTGAATTCTCCAAGTTTCTGTTTTCTCATCTGTAAAATGAAGACAAGAATATACAATGGACAGTGTCAGACTTGGAGTCAGGAAGACCTGAGTTCAAATATTGCCATGAGACACTAGCTCTGTGACCCCAGGCATGGCACCTTGCCTTCTCTAGCCCTCAGTCTCCTCATCTTTAAAATGGGAGTAATAAATACCATCTATCTCCCCCTCTCTGTTGTGAGGATCAAATAATACAGAAGATGCAGACCTTAAACTTTATAACTTTAGAAATGCTGAGTATTAGTAGAAATAATGCTGATGTCATGGGGTGGTTTTGAACCCCAAATGAGAAGTTATATGCTAGCACATATATAGGCATATAACAAATATTTACTAACTGACTAATATAAATAATTTGCTTTGGGTTCTGTTTGGACAAGATGTTCTCTGAGGCCCATTCCATCTCTGAAATCCAAGACTGTGTGATTCCCATGCTCATCTCTCACTCCCAGAGCTGGCTGCCAATTCCTAATTGATGCATGACCAAGGGAGTCCATGAAGTCGATTGAAGAGATCTGCTGTCCAATCAATTGTCTACCACTTAAGGACTGGTGACAGATTTTAGCTTCTGTTATGCCTCTCAAAAAAGTTCTTGGAATCCTCTGTCTGGCCTGTGTTGGGTCCAACTGACTTTGAAGTGGCATTGATCTGACTTGAGCTCCCAGCCTGGACACTGATGCCAGGGCATCTGGAGAAGCGTCCAGGCTGGCAGCCAGAGATGGCTCTCTAAGGATGACAAGTTCACTTGGAAGCATCCTGTCTCTGTCAATGGTGGTTCCCTTAGATGCTGTCTGGTACAAAGGAACCTTAGTGGGAACAGCAGCATCTGCTGGGGACTATTCCAAGGACACACAGATGGGGTCTCCAGACTTCCTCTTAGCTCAATGCCCACTGCAGAAAAGTGAATCGGCCATGACAGTATCCCCTAAACCCATATGTCATCAGAAGGGAGTCTGAGTTTTCCAGCATCCATCCAGAGCCCTAGAATTTCATGTAATCTCTGAGATAAAAGAGATCTGAGGCCATCTAGTCCAGGCTGGACTGGACTGGGAACATCTCCAATGTGTGCTTATCCAGTCTCTGCTTGAAGACTTCCAGTGATGGGAGCAGCTAGGTGACACTATAGTGCAGAGTGCTAGGCCTGGAGTCAGGAAGACTCCTCTTCCTGAGTTCAAATCTGACCTCAGACATTTACTAGCTGGATGACCCTGGGCAAGTCACTTAACCCTGTTTACCTCAGTTTCCTCTTCTGTAAAATGAGCTGGAGAAGGAAATGGCAAACCACTTCAGTGGCTTTGCCAAGAAAATAGCAAATGGGTTCACAGAGAGTCAGACACAACTGAAAAACAAGTGAACAAAAACAAAGTGACAGGGAATCTGCCTCCTCCAGAGGAATCCCATTCTGCCTTGGAATATAGCTCTTATTTCAATACAATCCAACATGCATTTATTGTGTGCCTACTGTGTGCAAGGCCCTGTGCTGGGTGCTGGGGTTAGAAAGACAAAACTAAAAACTGTGCCTGCCCTCAGGAAGTTTCTATTATTCTTGACGGAAGGCATAAAGCCTACAACAACAAGGTTTACAAAGTGCTTCACAGCTATTATTTCATTTTGTCTTCAAAGCAACCCCAGAAGGTAGATGCTATTATTACCCTCATTTTACAGATGAGGAAACTGAGGCAGACAGAGGTAGTAAGTATTTGACATTGGATTTGAACTCAGGTTTTCTTTATCTTTCTTTTTGCTTTTTGGAGGGCAATTGGGATTAAGTGACTTGCCCAAAGTCACACGGCTAGTAAGTGTGTCAAGCATCTGAGGCCAGATTTGGACTCAGGTCCTCCTGACTCCAGGGCCGGTGCTCTCTATTCACTGAGCCACCTACCTGCCCCTGAACTAAGGTTTTCTTGACTCCAAGTTCAACACTATCCACTAAACCACTTGGCTGCTTTTAAATAGATAAATAGGTGCATGATGATTTAGGGAGGGAATAAGCATATGATGGAGTCAGAATCATAAAGACTAGTGTTTAAATGTCTATTTTGCAACCTGCTATTTCTGTAAACAGGGATGAGCAACTTACCTAAGGAAGAGGCAGCTACATAGTGCAGTGGTTAGAGCATGAGACCCAGAAATCTGGAAGGTCTGAGTTCAAATGTGTCCTCAGATAGTTATTAGTAGTGTGACCCTGGGCAAACTGCCTGCCTCAGTTTCCTCATGTGTAAAATGGGGCTAATAATAACAATTACCTCTCAAGCTTGTTGTGAGGACAAATTGAAATAACATTTGTAAAGGGTGTTGCAAAATTCTAAAGCATTATATAAGCCCTTATTATTTATTACTATTAATTGTCATTGAGCCTCAGTTTCCTTATCTGTATAATGGGGAGAATGCCTACAGCATGAGTGGTGTGAGGTTCAAATATCAAGCATTTAACAAACTTTAAGGCATTGCGCAGGGTATCCCAAAAGCCTTAGAGTAATTTTAATCTTGAATAAGCTTCAAGCAACACCAAGAATTTTGGGACACCCTGTGCAAATCTCAGTTATAATAACAAACTAAAAAGTTATATTCACACACACACACACACACACACACACACACACACACACACACGGGGGAGGGGAGGATTGGTTGTTGGATGGAATAAGGTTGCTCCTTTAAAATCCTTACCCATGAACCCAGTCAGGAGCACAAGTCTTAGAACTGACCACCTCTTCAGGTTTAAACTGCAGACTAATTTCTTTCTCAGTACTTCCCCCCTCCCTTTTACCCCATCACTGCTGTGCATAAATTGCTGCCAACTTGCATGTAGAAATCCTCACAAATGGTTCTGGGCATGGACTGGGCTGGGTTGGCCTTCCCTGTGCCTCACTCTGCCTCAGTCCCTAATCAGCTCTGAATTCATAGACTTCAGTGGAAGATGACCCACCCTTTGGACATCTGTAATACTGTTTCACATGTGCCTTTGGGGTCCTAAGAAACCTACACGGCTGGAAGGAAAGAACTCCTTCTGCTCAAAATGCTTGAGGAGCTGGATCTCCAACCAGGCACCACTGGACGTCCATCTGGCTACATGGCTCTGATTCACTGGCCCTGCTTCACAAAAGCTAAAACTGGGGCGGGAGAGGCTGCTCCTAGCGCCAGCAGAGTCAGGAAGATTTTCCTGTCATTGAGTCTACATTTTACCTCTTTTCAACATCCACCCTTTGCTGAAAGTCCTCCCTTTGGGGCCGAGCAGAATGAACCCCATCCATCTTCTCAATGTCAGCCCTCTTAAATATAGGAACCAACCGTTCCCTCCTCCTGCTCCCCCTCCTCCTTCTCAAGTCTAAACATCCCTGGTTTTTTTCAGCTGATCACATGGCATGATCTCCAGTCCTCTCAGCATCATGGGCCTCCTCTTCTGGCCTTGTTCCAGATGGACCATTGCTTCCCAGAACCACAATTAGGTTGAGCATGGCAACCAATCGTCGTGACCCTTTGGCAGAGTGGTAACAACAAAATATGTGGTTAGCAAGGATTTTCCACTAAATTAGGGTGCAGTGGCCTTCCTTGATTGTTTTGAGTTTGTCTTTATCTCCACCCCATGACTGGAAGAGAGAGAGATAGAGAAACAGAGACAGACCAAGTGAGTAGCAGAGACACCAAGTGTGGCTGTACCAGCTCACGTTTCAGGACTTGAACAGCGCCAGCCTCTCTGTAGCTGTTCTATGGGGCTTGCACATAGCTCCTGTCTTTATCTCTGCAATCATCTTTCAACTGTCTCTCATCAATTTCTTCCGCATAGTACTCTAGTTGAAATTTGGTATTTCCTTCAATTATGAATTGAATCTGCTTTTAAGGAGTCTGTAGGCTTCCCCAGACTGCCAAAAGTGTCCAGGACACAAAAAAAGGTCAAGGATCTCTGGAATACAAGATTTCTCTGGGCCCTTCCAACTTGGGAGGTCTCTGGTTCTGTGTAACTAGATGATTATAAAGATTTGTTTCTATGGAGAGGCAAGGGGGTGTAGTGGAAAGAGAAATGGACTGAGAATCCCTGTTCTATAGCTGCTTTGTGTTGGATAACTCACCTAACTTCTTTGAATCTGTTTCTTTATCTGTTAAATGGAAATGCTAATATTTGTGCTACTCCAGGGTGCCCTGAGCAGAGGGTTTTATAAATTGCAAAGTGCTCTGTGAGGGGGAGTTTCCAGGGTTATTTATTTATCACTCACCAATCAATCAACAAGCACTGATTACTGTGTTTACTAAGTGTTTATTACATATTGTGCCAGGTACTGGGGATTTTGTTGTTGTTCAGTCATTTTTGAGTTGTGTCTGACTTTCTGAGACCCCATTTAGGGTTTTCTTGGCAAAGATACTGGAGTGGTTTGACATTTCTTTCTTCAGTTCATTTGACAGATGAGGAAACTGAGGCAAACAGGGTTAGGTGACTTGCCCACAGTCACACAGATAGTAAGTATCTGAGGCTGGATTTGAACTCAAGTTCTTCTGATTCTAGGACTGGCACTCCTATCCCCTGTGCTATTTGGCTGCCCTGGGCATACAAAGTCAAAAATGAAACCAAGACTGCCCTCAGGAGGTGTATATTCTGTCACTGGAGACAACAGAATCTATAAACTAAATACAATTGAAGGGAATTATATATATAATTGGAGAGAAAGCCATTCATAACTAGGAACAGTGGGAAAGGTCTCCTGTAGAAGGTGATGCCTCAACTGAGCTTTGAAAGAGACAAGGAATTCTAAGATGTAGAGGTGAGAGGAGGGGAATGTGTTTAACACTGGGCCTTGAATAAGGAAGATTTTTGTTCAAATCCCACCTCAGATACTTACTGGCTGTGTAACCCTGGACAAGTCACCTAACCTCTGCCTGCCCCAGTTTTCTCAACTATAAAATGGGAATAACAACAGCACCTGCCTCCTAGGGTTGTTGTGAAGATCAAAGGAGATGATACTTGTAAAGCCCCTGGCACAGTGTGTGGCACATAGTAGATGTTTAATAAATACTTCTTTCCTTCCTTCTACTTTAAGGTCACCAAGGTGGAAGATGGAGTATCACATATGAAGAACAGTAAGAAGGACAGTTAAGCTGGAACCTGATGTCCATGAAGGGGGGTGATGTGTAATAAGGCTGGAATGGTTAAATTGGGCTCAAGTTGTGAAAAGCTTGATTTGCTAAATGGAGGAATGTATATTTTGGCCTGGAAGTAATAGGGAGTCACAGAAGTTTATTGAGTAAGAGAGAAGGGTAATATGGTCAGACCAGAAAATCACTTGGGCAGCTGTGTGGAGGACAGATTGGAGTGGGGAGAGAATAGTTAAAAGTCTATTTAAGTCACCCTGAAGAAAGGTGATGAGGGCTTGTCCTGGACCAATGACTTGTGAGTACAGAAGAAAGAACTCTGCCAGAGATGTTGTAGGGATATAAATGGACAATTCTGGATGCTGCTGAGAGAGGGGGTGAATGAGATCTGAGCAGTCAAGGAAACTTGGGGGACTAGAAGCAAATGGGGAAGTTAGGAAGAGGAGTGGATTTGCTTTGTGAAAATATAATGAATTCTGCTTTGGACATGGCAAGTTGGAGATACCAATGGAATATCTGTTGTCCAGTAGGCAATTGGTGATGAAGGGAGTGGCGCTCAGGGAAGATGAAGGCCAGATCTATAGATGTGGGAAATATCTGCATAAGAGATGATGAGGTCACACTGCAAAAGAGGGGAGAGAAGGGAGCCTGGGGCAGAGCCCTGAGGGACACCCACATTTAGGGAGTATGAGATAGAGGGTGATCCAGCAAACCGGATTGAGAAGGAATGGTCAGATTGGTGCTTGGAGAACCAAGAGAGCAGAGCCATGAAGACCCAGTGAGAAATGGGTATCCAGATAAAGAGGGGTGGTCCTTGGCATCAGAGGCTTCAGAGAGGTCAAGAAGGATATCCACTGAAGAATTAGGCCATTCCATTGGGAGCTGATTGGTCACTTTAGAGAGATCACTTTCAGGTGAGTGATGAGGTTGGAAGCCAGATGGCAAAGAGCTAAGAAGCGATTGAGAGGAGAGGAAGTGGAGGCCGATGTTCCTCTATTAAATCATAAGCCCTTGGAGGGCAGGAGCAGCTGTCCAACTCTTGATACATTGTTGAGTCCCTAACACTAGAATCCATCAATGGCTCCTAACTCTAAAATAGCCTGGCAGAGTTAGAATGACTCTTATAGATTGATTCCCCAGATGTTAGAGTAGGAAGGGATCTTTCTGTTTGTTAATTTATTTTTAGTTTTCAGCATTCACTTCTAGGAGTTTTAAATTTTCTTCACCTCTTTCCCCTCCCCTTCCCCAAGATGTCATGCAATCCTATATAGGCTCTACATACACATTCCTATTAAACATATTTTCACATTAGAAATGCTGTAGGGGTGGCTAGGTGGCACAGTGAATAGAGCACTGGCCCTGGAGTCAGGAGGACCTGAGTTCAAATCCAGCCTCAGACACTTAACACTGACAAGCCATGTGACCTTGGGCAAGTCACTTAACCCCAATTGCCCTGCCCTCCCCCCTCCAAAAAGCAAAAGAAAAATGTTGTATAGAAGAATTAGAATGAATGAGAATGAAAGAAAAACATAAAATAAAACAAAAAAAAGAAAATAGTCCGCTTAGATCTGCATTCATACTCCATATTTCTTTTTCCAGCTGTGGATGGCATTTTCCATCATGAGTCTTTTGGAATTGTTTTAGGTCCTTGCATTGCTGAGAAGAGCTAAGTCTATCAAAGTCAGTCATCGAGCACTGTGGTTGTTATTGTGTACAATTTTCTCTTGGCTCAGTTCACTTCACTCAGGATCAGTTCATATAAGCCTTTCCAGGTTTTTCTAAAGTCTGCCTGCTCATCATTTCTTATAGCACAATAGTATTCCATTACATTCATATACCACAGTTTGTTCAGTCATCCCCCAATTGATGGGCATCCCCTTGATTGCCAGTTTTTGGTCACTACAAAAAGAGCTGCTATAAATATTTTCGTACATGTGGATCCTTTTCCCATTTTTATGATCTCTTTGGGATACAGACCTAGAAGTGGTTTTGAAGGGTCAAAGGATATGAACATTTTATAGCCCTTTGGGCATGGTTCCAAAGTGCTCCCCAGAATGGTTTGCATCAGCTTACAGCTCCACCAACAATGAATCAGTATTCCAACTTTCCCATGTCTTCTCCAACATTTATCAATTTACTGTTCTGTCATGTCAGCCAATCTGATAGGTGTGATGTGGTACCTCAGAGTTGTTTTAATTTGCATATCTAATAAATAATGATTTAGAGCATTTTTTTCATGTGACTATATATAGCTTTAATTTCTCAGGAAGGGATCTTTAAGGTCATTTAGGCCAAGTCCACAAATGTTAGAACAAGAGAATGTCAGACCTTGGAACACAGGATGTCAGAGCTGGAAGGGAGCTTAGAACACAGGATGTCAGAGCTGGGAGGGAGCTTAGAACATAGGATGTCAGAGTTAGGAGGGAGTTTAGGACACCCTAGAAATAATCTAATCCTACCCTTTTTACTCCATAGATGAGGAAGAAGGTCCAAAGTGGGGAAGTGACTTGCTCCCACTGGAAGTCTCCAACTTAGTCCATTACCTTTCCCTTTAGTGCTCAGGAAGAGAGTTTTTCTTTCTGCATCCGGGCAACTCTAGGCCCAGCACAGTCGAGTTGGCAGAGCAGGCCCATGTTTGATTCCAGATGCCACTCAATAAAAATAAATTCCAAGGAGTAGGAGGCATCAGAAGCCAGACTCTCCTTTTCTCTCTCTTGTGCTCCTGTGGTATAGTGTTGAAGCGAGGCAGATTTTCCCCCCTAGAACTCTCCCCCACTCCCAGGCTGGTCTGGACATTGACCAGTGCTGCTTCTTCACCCCCCACCCCCCACCCCGCACTTATCTTCTACAGATCTGGACAACTTTGCAGGAGGAATCCCAGTTCCAGGCTGGGGTTTTCAGGCTTTCCTTTTCAGAGATGATCTTTCGGTTCTCAGGATCTGAAGGCATGGCTCTCTGTGAACACATGCCCACCCCACAGCTTCAGGGCCATTCTCCCCATCACCCTGTGAAAGAACCCTTGAAGCTAAGTGGAAGAGGCTGCACAGTCCCTCCCCTCCTCACCCTCCATTATCACCAGCACTTTCAGCCTAGATGAGAGCAGAGGCAGGGAGACAATTGGCTTGGATTGCCAACTGACCACATTTTGTGATGGAAGCCTCTGCTTTCTTTTTGATCTTTGTTTTTTCAGCTTTGATCAGGGTCACTCTGGGAGCAGGTGGGCATAGTAGGGTTGAGGAGGAGAGAGAGGGTCATTTGCTGCCCAGAGACCTGAAAGGAAATCTCCCAGACCTCTGAGTTGGCCCATTCTCCCATAAGGAAGTTCACAACATTGTCAGGAAGTTAGTGGCACCAATTCATCAGCAAAAATTTATTAAGTGCCTACTAGGTGCAGACACTGCAGACATCTCAGTGCTAGAGATGCAAGGATAACTAACATTTTATTACACAGATGGGCAGAAATCTCAGCTTGACTCCAACAACCTTCTGGCTTGTCAGTGAGAGGGATGAGCATCCTTTCTCCAGGGGACTGTTTGTTTCCAGTTGTCCCTATTCCCCTGCCACCCCCAGAGGATTCACCCTGATTCCTACATGCCTGGACTTTGCAGGAGCCTCCTAACAGGGATCCCTGCTTCTCTACTGTCTTGGCTCTGATCTATCTGTCATCCCATCACCTGACTCATCTTCCTTATGTATCAATCTGCTCATGCCATTGCCCTTGCAGAAGTGGTTAGGGTGCTGGACTTCAGAACTCTGGGTTCAAATCCTACCTCCATCATTTCTTAGCTGTGTGACCATGGACAGGTGACTTAACCTCTCTGAGGTTATCCTTACCTATCAAATGAGGATACTAATACCTTTAGATCCTACTATTCAGGGGGTGGTTGTGAGGCTCAAATGAGACAAGAGAGGGTATCCCAAAAGGCACATTTTTTTTTTTACTTTTTGGAACACTCTTTTTCCTATCAGCCTGCCAACTTGAAAGTTCTATATAAATGTTAGTTATCATCATCATTATTATTATTTTGCTAAACACATACACACAACCAACTTCTTTACAATCTAATGAGTAAAGTTGAACCTCTTTACTCTGACATTCAATGTTCTCCACAGTTTGGGTCCATACCTTATGACAATATTGAAGGTATGGTGATACTCATTTCACAGATGTGGTAAATGAGGTGACAGTTATTGCAATTCAGTTGTTTCCAACTCTTTTCAACCCTGTTTGGAAAGATAATGGAGTGGTTTGCCATTTCTTTCTCCAGCTCATTTGACAGATTTGGAAACTGAGGCAAACAAGGTTAAGGGACTTGCACAGGGTCACACAACTAGTGAGTATCTGAGGCCAATCTTTCTGACTCGAGCACTCTAAATACTGCACTACTTAGCTAGGAAATGAAATGGATAGAGGTTAAATCATTGTCCATGGCACCATATTGGAACCACTATTTGAACCCAGGTCTCCTGACTCCAAGACTAGAGCTCTTTCCATTACACTGAATATATCCCCAGAATCCCAGCATTGGAATCTCAGTGTGGCTTCCAATCCAACTGTGCCTGACTGAGAATTGTATCTTACAACTTCCCCTGTGAGTCGTCCTCTAGCCTCCTTTCAGAGACCTCTACAAGAACCCTGTTACCTCCCAAAATGGCCCATTTTACTTCTTGACAATTCCAACTATTAGGAAGTGTCTCCTTATTCAAATTCTCCAATGCCTCTGTCAACACCTCATTTTAGACAGTGATGCCCACTGCAGCTTATTTACATTTCCACCTCCCGCCTCACTCTCATCCAGGCCTTTCCATAAGCTCATCATAGATGGTCTACCCCAGGGGTGGGGAACCTTTGACTTCCAGGCCACATAGGGCCTTCTAGGTCCTTGGGTGTGGCCTTTTGACTGAGTCCAAGTTTTACAGAGCAAATCCTTTTATTAAGGGGATTTGTTCTGTGAAGTTTGGATTTAGTCAAATAGCCACACTTGAGGACCTAAGGGGCCACATGTGGCCTCGAGGTCTCAGGTTCCCCACTCCTGGTCTACCCTGTGTCCCCCAAGGGACCTTCCTCAATGGTTCCTGTGGAGAGAATAGGCTAGCCATTGCTTCTCTCTTGATTTCATCACATGAGAGGCCCATCTTTTTCATTCATACATTAATAATATCCATCTACTCATTTTTCCTTGGTGATTCCTTGCTTGTGAGCACATGTTTCTCCCTCGCTCACACCTGGCATGTGGATTTCCATTGCCCTCTGGGCAATACCCATTTTCAATTCATCTGAAACTACAAGACTACAATTTTGTGGAGAAGGTTCTAACCTGCATTGGTAGAGGGAGTCTACTCTAAGGCCTGTTCTCTGCTTATCCCTATTCTGTCTTGAAATCATATGGTTCCCTGACTCCCAGATATACAACAATATACCACTTCTTTTAAAATGTGGATGCTATCAGTGTTACCTGTTTTCTTCCTCTTTCCAATTTTCCACTTTCCACCCTTTATTTCTAACTCTAATCTCTATGCCTAAAATAAAGCTTAATTTCTCTTCCACATGACAGGTCTTGAAGTGTTTGAAGACAGCTCTCATTGCCTTCCTCTACCTCCAGTCTTCTCTAGGCTAAGCAGACCTAAGCAGACATTAGAACATATAAGCCCCTCCCTTGACATAGCTTTCATTGCATTCTTTGTAAATGTACCCCAAGTGTCCAGCTCAATGCCTGACACATAGTAGGTGTCTATTGATGGATTCACTGGTTCCTCTGATCCTCATGTGTCATGATATCCTGTCCTCTTTATCTTCTTCACCATCCTGATAGCAGGAAAAGAAAGGATGCTTTGAATAAGGCTTTACAAAAGGATTATCTCCTTTCTCCCTCCCGCCCCAGACTATGTGTTCTGGTTTGAGGTTCAGAAAATATAGGTCATGTCATTAGATACATCATTATGGAAGAACTGGAAGGGGGACTTGGCTTCTCTGCCCACTAGGTACCTTGGTTATTAGGCTCATGGGCTCCCCTGTTAAGAGCTTTGAGGGATCTTCAAGATCACTTAGAAAACCCCCTCTCATTTTATTAGTTTTAGTTTTTATTTTCAACTTAGTTTTAAAAAACGTTAATGATTTTGATTCTATATCAGAGTTTATTTCTGGCTTTCTGTCTACTCCAGTTGAATTAAACTTTCCCTTGTGACAATGTTCCCCTGTTAATTGTAAATTTGAATGTAGTGATTGAATCAGAATCTGACCATGTATTCCACCCTCTGATCCTGGAGCCACACCCCCTCCTCTTCCCCCCCTTCCTGCCAATGGGAGGGAGGTGTGTTTCATAAACTCTGCTTTGGGACCATTCTCTATATTTTCAGTTACTCAGAGGTTATATCAGCTTCCTGTTAGTGATGTTTCCATTTAGACTGTGACAGCCATTTCCCAGCCTCTGATTTTACCAAGAAAAGAACTGAAGTCCAAGGGGAATGAGTGACTTGTCCAGCATCAAGGTATAAGGGAAGGCTTTAAAAGAATAGGAAGGCTCACAGGCCATTCACAGACAGTGCTTTTAGCCAAAACATATACCTACTCTCTTGCTGTTATCAAATCTTGATGAAAAACATCTATGTCCGTATCACAATGAAGACACGAGGAGGGAACAGCCAGGCTTTTATAGATTGTCTTCGACAGCAGGTTACACATTCCCAGTCACACAGCTGACAGAGGTGAAGAGAATGTAAGATTCCCCCATGTTTATTTGTTGGTTTCAAAAGAGCAATTGGCTTGATAGAGCAAATTATAGCCTTAAAAGCTCTCCTTCAGCAAGGTGTCTTGTACGCATCTGTTCGATTCCGTGACAGGTGGGACCAGAGAGATAATGCTGTTCTCAAGATCCGCTGAGTATCAACATTAAGAGGTGCAGGAAGCAGGGAAGACACATGCTCACCTAAGGCTTTCATCAGTTTCACAGAGCAAGTCCTGGACAGAAGCCAAAGGGAAGGGGAATTCCCTACTGACTGAGGGGTTCATCAGATGTTCAGATTTGTGCACGATGTTGTGCTGTTATGTGAATTCCTACAACTGTATGAGGCCATCTCAGGAAGATCCACAGCCATCTACAAGGGAAAAACAAAGTGGATGAAGAATGTGGCTAGACCATTGGGTTTAGGGTTGGGAATACCTGAGTTCAGTTCCAACCTCAGACACTACTTGAGCAAGTCACTTAACCTTGGCTTGTCTCAGTTTCCTCATCAGTAAAATGGGGATAATAATAGCACCCATCTCTTTGGGTTGTTTTGAACATTGAATGACATAATAGTCAATGAAAGTTGCTGAAACTGTGGGACATAATTGGATGGGATGATTTGCAGTTTTTTAGACATGGACATTCCCTTTCCCACCTCCATCCATTTGCACCATCTGTTCTCCTTGCCTGGAAAGTTCTGCCCTGCCACTTTCACCTTTTCTTTTCCCAGCTTCCTTCCAAACTCTACCTTCTATAGGAAACCTTTTGGAATCCTCCCAGCTGCTAGGGACTTCCCTCCTCATAGTACCTTCCATTGAAAGCTAGGTGGCACCATAATGCACAGAGGGCTGGGCCCGGGGTCAGGAAGATCAGATTCAAATGTGACCCCACATACTATCAAGCAGTGTGACCTTGGACAAGTCATCTAGCCTCTGCCTGCCTCAGTTTCCTTATCTGTAAAAAGGGGAATGACCACCACCACAACAACACTTACCTCCCAGGGTTGTTGTGAGGATCAAAGGAGATTATAGGGGCAGCTAGGTGGCATAGTGAATACAGCACTGACCCTGGAGTCAGGAGGACCTAAGTTTGAATCTGGCCTCAGACACTTGACACTTAACTAGCTGTATGACCTTGGGCAAGTCACTTAATTCCAATTGCCTTGCCTTCCCCCCTCCAAAAAAAATAAAATAAAGAGATTATACTCCTAAAAACGTGCAGAGAACAATGTCTGGCATACAGTAGACACTTAATTTATGCTCATTCCCTTCCCCCCTTCTAACTTTCATTACTTAGTTCTTCACAGCTTGTGTCTCCCATTGGAAGGTGAGCTCCTTGAGACAAGGGACTGGTTTTTCATTTCCTTGTACTCTTGTTCCTTGTATACAGTAAAGTCTTAATAATACTTCTTGGCTTGATTTGATGGGTACCAGGTGATTCTCCAAGTACCCTTCTAATTCAAAAAGCTATGATCCCATTTTGAAAGTTGCCCTATGATTTCATCAGGTTAGGAAGCTTCAGCATATGGTTATTTCCTACCAGACTAGCTCAGCACTTTCCTATAAAACCTTACAAATAATATTTCACTCAATCCTCACAATAGCCCTGGAATATAGGATAGAACATATTATCATTATTCCCCTCTTTACAGATGAGGAAACTGAAGCAGGCAGAGGTTAAGTGGCTTGCCCCAGGTCACACAGCCAATAGGAGTCTTACTGACTTTGAGACCAGCTCTCTATCTACAATACCAATACCATACTGCCTCTTAATGATTCTTTTTTAAAATTTGTTTTTATTTCATTAAATATTTCCCAGTTGGGGTGGCTAGGTGGCATAGTGAACAGAGCACTGGCCCTGGAGTCAGAAGGACCTGAGTTCAAATCTGGCCTCAGACACTTGACATGCTTACTAGCAGTGTGACCTTGGGCAAGTCACTTAACCCCAATTGCCCTGCCTTCCCCCCTCCAAAAGGCAAAAAAAAAAAGTTTCCAATTACATTAAAAATTTTTTTACTTTCATTTTTAAAGATTCTGACTTCCAAATTCTCTCTTTTCTATCGCTTGAGAAGGCAAGCAACATATCAATTATATATGTAAAGTCATGTAAATCGTATTTGCATATTAGAGATGTTTCGAATGAAAACACACAAAAACAAGAAAAATAAAGTGAAAAAAGTATGCTACCATCTGTACTCTTCATGATTCTAATAGCTGACATTTGCATAGCACTCTAAAGGTCACATAAAGCATTTTACATACATTATCTTATTGTATCCTCCTAGTAGGGAAAAGTGCTATTATCATTCCCATTTTATTGATGAAGAAGCTGTGACTCAAGAGAGGCTCAGTGACTTGCCCAGAGTCACTCTGCTAATACATGCCTAAGGGAAGGTTTAGCCCCAGTCTTAATTTATTTCCCTGCTAGTTGGCCTTCTAACTCTCTGGGCTTTGCCATCATGCTTCAGCCACCTTCCTGCCTTAGACCTATTCTCAGTACCTGGAGTCATGTCCATTCAGACACTCTTTTCCCATTGGTGAGTTCTTTCTGGGGCTGTCATTTTGAGGATGGACCCAGGTCTGCCACTCTTTGTTCCCTCCTGGCTGTGATGCTAACTCTTCCATAGGGCCTGGGCACTTTCCCCACACCCCTGCTTTTTTTCCTTTTCCCTTTTCTGCATTGTCTACTCCCATTAGAACATAAAATTCCTTGAGGGCAAGGACTGGCTTTCTTTATTCTGGCATTGGTTTGGAACAGTGCCTGGCACATGGTAGGCCCTTGCTAAATGTTTGTGGCCTGCCTGGCTCTAAACCTGGCCCTCTCTACAGACCAAAAGGCAAAGACACAAATGACTTGGGAAAGGAGGTAGGCTGTCAGATCTGGTCATGTAGCATGAGGAAGGAATGACAGATGGATGGCTTGATTGCTGCCCTGGTTTCCATGAAATATTAAAAGCCCCAGGGGAAGGCTTCCAGGATATTGGGTCTGGTGGAACCACCAGGAAGAAGTTAGGAAAAGACATGAACAAGAGTTGCACAAGATAGAGAGTGAGTGGGCTGCAGCCTGCACAGGTAGAGGGAATCATAAGAGCTGATATTGTCACAGCGGCTTTAGGATTTGTATGTTATCTCCTTGTTGTTGGCAGCTTTTTCATTCATGTCCAACTCTTTGTGACCTCATTTGGGCTTTTATTGGTGAAGACAGTGGAGCAATTTGCTCTTTCTTTTTCCAGCTCATTTTACAGAAGAGGAAACTAGGGCAAATAGGGTTAAGTGACTTGCTCAGGGTCACCCAGCTAGTAAGTGTTTGAGACTGGATTTGAACTCAGGAAAATGAGTCTTCCTGACTGTAGGCCCAGCACTTTATCCATTTAGTGCCCCATTACCTCATCAGATCAGGGGTGGGCCTCAAGGCTACATGTGACCCTCTAGGTCCTCAAGTGTAGCCCTTTGACTGAATCTGAACTTCACAGAACAAATCGTATTTGTGTGCTTGGACAAGTCACTTAACCCAAATTACCTCCCTCCCCCCGCCAAAAAAGAGAAGACAGATTTGAACTTAGATCTTCCTGACTCCAGGGCTGATGTTCTATGCACTATGGCACCATCTAGCTGCCCCGCAAGTCACTCTTAGCTCTTTAGGCAGCTTTCTAAGGCTATAAGCTGCAAAGAAGGTACTGACATGCTTTTAGAGGTTTCCAATACCAGTAAAATCACAGGCCCTATCCTGTTCTATTCTTGTTATCTAGCAGTCCTATATGTGTGTATGTATATATAATATACACGTGCATATACATACACATATATAGTTATATATCTATATACACATACATATAGTATATGTGTGTATGTATATAGAATTTTAAAAAGTAAATTTGACTTTTTATTTTTACATGCATTATAATCTGCCCCTCCCATCCTCCTCACCCAAGTGAATAGGAAAAAACAAACCTTCATCATAAACAAATTAGATAATCCAACAAAGCAAATTCCCCCATTGGCTGTGCCCAGAAATGTCCGTCCCTCTCTGCATTTTAAATAAACCATCATCTCCTCTCCAGCAGGAGGTAAGTAGCATGTCTCATCTTCAGTCTTCTGGATTCATTCCAATCCACATTTTACAGAAATCATCTCATTTGATCTTCACAATAACAGTGATTATTCCCATTTTATAGATGAGAAAAAAGCAGTTAATTTACCTAGGGTGGCATCGCTAAAGAAGATATTTTGCCCTTGCTGCCTCCACCTCCTGTGACCTGTCACTCCTTAACATCTTGTGATCAGACTTCTGCCCCAGCATGCTACAGAAATCTCTCTCTCCAGAGTTACCAGTGACCTCCCAAAGCACCAAATCCAGGAATCTTTTCCCTGTCCTCGTCCACCATAACCATGCTGGCACCACCTTTTTCAGACTCTCCTCTGTTGTCTTCTCTGATCCTGTGGCGCTCTCCTGGGTCCTACCTCTCTGGTTCATCCTCCTTTGTTCCTTATTCTCCTCCTCCCTTCTAAGGGCAGGGTGTCCTCTCTGGCTTTGGGTGTTCTCCCTGCCTTCCTCTGTCCATGGTCCGATTCTTTTTGATATTCTTTTTCCTTGATGTGTCCATCCATTCCCAAGATTTCAGTTCTCAGTCTATGCAGCTGATTTCCAGATACAACCTCTTTTCTCAGCTGCAGTCCCATCAGATCGGCCAACTGGCAGGCATTTATTATGCTTGCTGATAAAGCATTATTTTTATCATTAAGCATTTGTTATTGTTATCTATGCCAGGCACTATTCTGGGAGTGTTTTGAAGGATTAATTCCACTTGGCACCAAAGAGAAGAACCAGGAGGAAGAGTCACAAGTTGCAAAGAGACAGTTTAGGTGTGAGATCAGGAAAATCTCCCTGACAATCAGAGCTTTCCCAGAGTGCACTGGGCTACTTCGGAAGGTCAGTCAGTCTCCCTCACTGGCGATTATCCAGCAAAGGCTGAAGGACCCACTTGTTGGGAATAGCATAGTCAGCACTCCTTGTCACTTGTGGCTTGGGCGAGCTAGATGCTCTCTGAGGTCTCTGCATCGGAGACTCTGGGATTCATTCTGAAATGCCTGTTGGACATCTCTTGCTGAATATCCGCCAGCATCTCACTTAGCACATCTAACACTCAGTGTATCTTTTCAGGACTGGGAATAGGTAGGTGGGTGGCACCTTCACCACCTGTTCCTAGTTGTATTTAAAATAAAAAGAGCAGACACCTGCTACTGTTTGTTCCAGCTTTATCCATCCCACAGTGGACCAGAGGTAGCAGATATGAGCTGTGAGTTGGGAGTGGGGAGATGTAGTATGGAAAGAGCTGGATTCCAGTATCTGGAACAGTAGCTGATACCAGGGGCCACTCAGACTAATAGACCGGAGGAGGGCCAGACTGAAGAGGTATAGCAATGAATTAGAAGGGGGTAAGGGTCCAGAGACTGGAGGCTCAAATGAGTCTACTGTGAACCGTCAGTGGGAAACAGCACACACGTGCCACATTATCTGAGGTGGTGGAAAGGACACGGGATCCAATGGGAAGGACTGAGTTCAAATCCCACTTCCAACACTTAGTAGCCATATGACCAAAGGCTGGTTATTTCTCCCTCTCTGAGCCTCAGTTTTCTTATCCCTAAAATGGGGATAATGATAACCGTAACACTCTACTGGGCTGTTATGAGATAATGTATGGAAAGTACTAGGGGCTTGTCAGCTTTCGTTACTGTTGTTATCTTGCTCATCTTGTCTTTTTTGAGATAAAAACACTCACTGCTGGCTGTTAATCTTTCATATTTCATGTTCTGAGGCCCCTGCAGAGGTGGGTAAAGTGATGGTCTTTTGTAATTGGATAAAAGCTCTGGGCTGGAAGGTTAGCCTCTGGAGGCTCTGACCAAGGCTTTGGGACAGCTCCTATAAGAGGCAGGATGATGGGGATGGTATCTACTGTGTCGACACTGTCCTCCTCATTAGCTTCATTATTGTGGCTCTTATCAGATTCCCTCTTTAACGGGGCTGATGTAGGAATGCTGGGATGCAGTCCTTATTCTCACTTCAGGAGCTTAAGCAGCCGTTTTATCTCAGCAGCAGCCCAGACCCCAGAGCGTCCTGTCCCTCCTCCTCTGGCCAGACCTGTTGCCTGAATTTGGCTCATGGGCATCCTGACGCAGAAGCCTGTCAGTCCCTTGTGGCAGTAAAACTGCTTCCTGGAGATTGAGTGAATGCTGAGCCCTTCCTCGCCAGGCAGGGCCCGTCCATCTCCCCCTCCCACTGATAACTGGCAGCTGATACATGTCTGGGAGCCAGCGTATTTTGTCACCTGGGATATTAAGCAGGCTGGCTTAGAGAGATGAAATATCTGAGTAAATGGCTGGGAGAGAGAGGGGGAGGACATGCAGGGAACAGGTGGAATTTTGGAGTTCCCGAGCTTTGGGAGGTAGGCCAGCGTCCCTGTCTACCACTTCTACCTTCATACTATGCCAACCCAGGCCAGCTGTTGGTGGGTGGGGGCTCCCAGGTTGGTTGCTGCTTCCCAGAGCAGTAAGGGCCTTTCCAGAATGACTACCCATGCTTGGCCTATGCCGCTCACTGCTCCATGGTTACCTCCTGAGGCCTTGAAACGTGCAGGAGGCTGAATGCTATGCACCTGGAGGGCCCATGAGCTCTTCCTCCACTCAGGCAGGGCATGTATGCCCAGGTGACTCCTGTTTTCAGATAGGCCCTAATTTATGTCCTCAAAGGGACTGCTGAGCAGGCCAGCCAGAGGGGCAGCTGTACCTCTCCCATGTGGTGACTTGGAGGGGACATGCAGCTGTTCTATCTCCCAGTCTCTCAGGTCCCCCAGGCTTGCCAATACACAGACATCCTCATTCACTTGTCAGCCCTGAGCTTTCCACACACAGCTCCCTGGAAACTATCTGGCATCTGTACCAGTAGCCAGGCATTGTGAACAGAAGGCCATGTCAGGAAGAGTTGACAGCCCACAGCTGGCCCATTTTTGTCCCTCAAAGGGATAAGCTCAAAAGAAACTTCGAAGTCACAGTCAAACTTCCTCAGGTTATGAATGAGAAAACTGAATCTCCAAGAGGTTAGCTTGCAAGGTCATGCAGACTCTAGAGCCAAAATTTGAACCCAAATCTTATAACTACAAGTACTGAACAAGTCACAGGACCTGGGTTCAAATCCTGGTTCTGTCACTCACTGCCTATGTGACCTTGGCAGGTCACTAACTTATCTGAGTCTCAGTTTCTTCCTACATAAAATGAAGGGGTTGGGCTGTATGACCTGGGGTCCCTTTCATCTCGCCATCTATCATCTTTCTACTATAACTTCTGTCCCTCTGTCACCCTTCAATGGTGGTAGTGTAGACCCACCAGCTTGAACATATAGGAAGAGTTAGACAGTTGTCCCTAGTGAAGAGGAATATGAAAGGTCTATGGAGCCGATCATTAAGGATGACACCTTCAATCCTGGGCAGTCCCCTTTCTAGTGGAGGGACCATTTAGCACACCCTACATTTGTTGATTCAAGTCAAATCAAGCAACAAGCAATTATTCAAATAGTTTTTTTTCCTACTTATATGTAAAGAATTTTTAACATTAATTTTTTATAAAATTTTGAGTTCCAAGTTTTCTTCCTCCCCCCCGTAAGATGATAAGCAATTTGATATAGGTTATATACATGCAATCACATAAGACATATTTCCATATTAGTCATGCATGTTGTGAAAGAAGAAACAGAACAAAAGGAAAAAATCCACACACAAAATAAAGTGAAAATAGTATGCTTCAACTTACATTAAGATTCCATCAGTTCTTTCCCTGGCAGTGGGATAGCATTTTTCATCATAAATCCTTTGGAATTGTCTTGGATTGTAGTATTGCTGAGAAGAGCTAAGTCATTCACAGTTGATCATTGTACAATAGTGCTGTTACTGTGTCCAGTGTTTCTCCTGGTTCTGCTCATTTCACTTTGTGTCAGTCTTTCTGGGTTTTTCTGAAATCTGTCTGCTTGTAATTTAACAAGCAATTATTTAATGCCTATTATGTGCCTTCTATGCACTGCCTACAAACATTTGTTGAGAAGAAAGATAATGAGCTTTTGGCCTTCCTGGGAGGCCATGGAAACAACTTTGGCTCTCTTTTCTTGTTTGTTAAATTAATAATATGCTTCTTGAGGTAATGGGAGAAGGAATGCTTAATTGATCTGAATTGGAAGAATTTCAGAAAATCAGTGACTTTTTTTGCTTGTTTGTTTTTGGCATGGATGGGGTGTTGTGAGGGTTTGGTTTGGGCCTGTGATTTCATCCATGTAAGGAGACCTATTGAGCAAACCCCTTAACCAATGTAGATTTATAATGGTTCTACATCTTATAGTTTTTAGGAAGCCTCTTGGGGGCATTAAAAGGTTGAGTGACGTGCCTAGGGTCTTGCAGCTAGCTTGAGTCAGAAGCAGGACTTGAACCTAGGTCTCCCTGACTCTAAAGTCAGTTCTCTGTCTGTGGACACAGTCTAACCCCTATGACTCCCCAAATGTGACTTCTCCAGAATCAGCTCCTTTTTATCCATCGATCCCTCTGTCTGACTAGACCCTTTGACTCAAGCCATGCCCTTACCCAAGTCTGATTTATGTAGTGCTTAGAAGTTTGCAAAGTGCTTTACTTTTATTATCTTATTTTATTGATCAAATAATATCTCATTTTATCCTCACAACAACCCTGGGAGGTAGATGCTATTATAATCTCCATTTTAAAGATGGGGAAACTGAGGCAAAGAGGTTACAAGTGACTTGCCCATGGTCACAAACTAGTAAGTAGCAAATCCAGAACTAAAATCTTTGTCTTCTAACTCCGAATGCAGTGTTCTACACTGCCTCCCAATTCACCTTTTTAGCTGCATCACCCCCAATCATCTTTATCTCTATCCACTCCATGTCCCTCAAACACAACTCACACTTTTCGTCCTTTATACCCATTTATTCCCCCTCAAACAGTGCTTGGAATATAGTAAGTGCTATATAAATGTTAACCACTGCCACCACCATCACTACTACTACTGCTGCTGCTACTGCTACTACTACTACTACCACTACTACTACTACTACTACTACTACTAGCTGTTGTTGTTACCTGCATTTACTCTTCCTTTTCATGACCCAGACCTTAACCGTCCTTCATCCTCTCTCCTCTAGGAAGCTTTTGTAACTATTATACCCAAAGGGGATGTATCAGAGTTCTTATAATCATATTCTCCCTGCACCACTCATTTGACTCTGATATTATTATATTTTCATATCATAGAATCATAGAGTAGGAAAAGACCTCCCTCTACAATCTTGAGTAAGTCACTTTAACCCCTGATGGGCCTCATTTTCCCCATCTGCAAAATGAGGGACCTAGATTAAGAGGTCCCTTCTGGTCCTAATATTCTGAGACTTTATTCAGAATTATAAGCTAGTATACTTCAATTCATGGCCAAATTCTACAACACATTCATAATATTAGAAGAATGGTTTAATGAGAATTGAAAAAGGGAAGCAGTAATCACTGTGGGCCAGCATAGGCTCATGAAGAGTGAGTCATACCAGACTGGCATCATTTCCTTTTCAATGGGGTTACTAGGCTTGGTAGCTCATGGGAATGTCATAGACATAGTATCTCTGGCTTTCAGCAAGGCACTTGATGAATTCTTTTAGGATATCCATGTGGCCAACATGGAGAAATGGGGACTAGATGATAGTAGTGGCATGTTTAGGTGGATTTGGAACTAGTTTAGTGGTTGGACACAAAAATTAAATGGATGGATTCAACCTGGAACCTAGTTTCTATGGAAAGGAAGGAAGCAAGCATTTATTAAGCACCTACTATGTGCCAACTGCTTTATGAATATTATCTCATTTGATCCTCACAACAACCCTGAGAAATAGATGTTATTATTATCCCCATTTCACAAATGAGGAAACTTTGAGGCAAACAAGTTAAGTGACTTACCCAGGGTCATATAGCTAGTAAGCATTTGAGGCTAAATTAGAACTCAGGTCTAACTCCAAACCCAGCTACACCACCTAGCTGCCTCTGTGGGAATACCACAGGACAATTCTTGGTCATGTTATATGTCAGAGCCTTGCATGCAAGCATATATTGATCAAATTTGCAGATGACATGAATTTGGATGGAATAGCCAATAGACTAACCTACAGAATCAGGAATCATAGTCCAGATTACTGGTTTGCCTGTTCATTATTATAGTAAGTTGTAACTCTTATGATTCCATGTGGTTTAAGCTTTTTTTCTTTCAGACTACACTGTAGGTCCTTTGAGAGGTTATCTAGGGCACCTAGGAGCATCTGTATTTGTCCAGCACATAGTAAGGGCTTAGTAAGTCCTTCTTGGACTGACTTGACTTAATTGAGGGAGGAAGGTGAGGTCCCCATGAGAACACTGGATTAGACCTCTGTGGTTAATATTCTCTCCATCTTGGAATCACTTACTAATTATTTTGTATGTAATTTGTGTATGCCTTGTATATCCTTTCATTAGAACATTTAGCCTGCGGTATATAGCCTAGAAAAGAGAAAATTAGGGGAGGGGCATCATGGAAAATATTTCAAGGGCCATCCTCTGGAAGGGGATGACACCTTTTCTGTTTGACTCTAGAGGACAGATCTAGGAACATTTGGGGGAAGATGCCAAGAGACTGAATTAGGCTTGATTCAGGAAAAACTTTTTAACAACTGCTTATATAATTATAATGATCTGGCTAATGTGGACATTTTTTTGCCTCATTATATGTGTTTGTAATGATTTTATCTTCTTGTTTTCTTAATGGAGGTGGGAGGGAAAGAATTCAAAGCTGAAAAGAAAAGAAAATTGAAATAAAAAAAATCATAATGAGCAAGTTTGCATCCAAATTAAAGATAAGAAAGTACACCTCCCCTCCTTTCTGAGGTTAGAGATTGTGGGTGGGGAATGTTGCATACATAGACTGTCAGACTTGGGTGGTACCTGAGTTCATTTTGTAGAATTTGGTTTTGTTCCTCTTCATTACAAGGGATGGCTGTCTGTGTAGGTGAGTGGGAAGAGAGATTTGGAACTGGAGGTGATGTAGAATCAAATGATGTCAATAAAAATGTTTAAAACCAGATAGAACAAATGAGAAATTGGATCTCTGCATAAGTGGAATGAACTGCCCCAGAAGGCCACAGGCTCATCCATTTAGAGCTGAAAAGATCATCTTGGCCAACCCTTCTCCCTTCTCTCCTTTGTGCACATGAGGAAACCAGGTCCTAGAGATGGAAACTGACTCTTAGTAGTGGTTGCTCCATTCTGGAGAACTGCAAGCAGAGGCTTTTTTCAAGTTGTAGTGAGAGATTCCTTTCTGGTACAGGTGGACGTAGATGGCTGCTGAGGCCTCATTCCAGCCCTAACGCTTTGTGATTTTGGCAGCTCCTTCGAGGGCAGGGACGTGTTCGAGTCTCTCTTTAGCTCTCTGGGTGCTCAGCACAGTGTCTGGTATGTAGTAGGTGCTTAATAAACACTTGTTGAAAACAAATCCAAGGTACTTATGATGAAAAAATACTATCCACTTTGAGAGAAAGAACTGATGGAATCTGAGTGCAGAGTGAAACATGCTTTTTAAAAACAAAAAAAAACCCCACATTTTTGTTTTTTTTGTCTACATTTTCTTTTACAACATGTCCAACGTGGAAATGTCTTGCAGATGTATAATCTTCATACAGTATGTGTATATCTGTTATATCTGTATACAGTATCTGTATATCTGTTATTTCTAATATACAATATACAGATATACAATATCTGTTATATCTGTATACAGTATCTGTATAACTATTATATCTGTATAATGTTATACAGATTATAATCTGTATACAGTATCTGTATATCTATATAATGTTATACAGATGTATAATCTGTATCAAATTGCTGTCTTTCAAGGAGGGGCAAGGGGAGGGAAAGAGGATTTGAAATTCAAAATTTAAAGAAACTAATACTTAAAAATTTGTTTACATGTAATGAGAAAAAATACAAATAAAATATGCTAAAAAAAAAAAAAAGCCTTGTCGATTGGTTGCTTTGTATCTGCAGAGCCCAGAATATAGCAGGTGTTTAATAAAATTGGTTAATGTGTATCCCCAGCATCTAGCACAATTCCTGGCACATATGGGTGCTTAATAATTGCTTGTTGATTGATTTGTATCCCTAGCACAATGCCTGTCAAGTAGTAGACGCTTAATAAATGCTTATTGATAGAGTGATTTGTATTCTGAGAACCTGGAACATAGTAGGTGCTTAATAAATACTTGTTGACTGGTTGCTTTGGCACATATAGGTGTTTAATAAATGCTTTTGTTGGTTTCACCTAGTACAGTGCCTGGAACATAGAGGTGCTTAATAGTTGCTTGTTGATTAATCAGTTTGTATCCCCAGCACCAAGCACAGTGCTTGGTACACAGTAGGTGCTTAATAGTTGCTTGCTGTTTGATCAGTTTGTATCCCTAGCATGAAGCATAGTATCTGGTAAATAGTAGGTACTTAATGAAAGCTGTTGAAATGAACACCTGTAGTTGTGATGAAGTAACCATGGTGATCAGGCCACAGGAAGTGCACCTGGGGCAGGGACCACTACCTGCTTTCCCCAGCCTGACTTTTATGAAGATGCCCCTGCTGTTCCCAGGCAGACTTGTCTTCAGGCCTTTTGGGTACGTTGAGCTTTCCTCAGAGCCCCCAAGAAGGGAGGAGAAGGCCCTTGGTTGCCGTGGTGATAAGGTTGGCTTTAATCAGTATTTCTTTCCCCCGAGAATCAATTACAAAAGGTGCCACTAAATAAGTCAGTAAATTGGATTTTTCCCCCTCTCCATCGGATTATATTAACTGCCCCTTTAACTCAGAGTCACTATTCAGGATCTGAGAGGAATTAGGGCCGCTCCTTGAAGATCTAAACCAAAGAATGGAAACTGCATGCATTAGCATGGAAATTGCCTGGCATTTAATCCCTGTCCAAAGGGACGCCTCTCCCTGGGCTCCCCAGCCCAGTGTCTCACCTCAGACTGGGCCAGCCCCCTCATGGGGACCCTGCTCAGACAAAGCCCTGCCACAGTCAGTCAGAGCAAGCCCATGATGGGCTAGGGGAACTAGTCTCGAGGTACATTTCTGCCACCAACCTGCCATGAGGCGGTGATCCAGGTCAGTTTCATTTCCAAGCTCTTAATTTCCTCATCCATTTGAACTAGGTGACCAACTAGGTCCTTTCCAGCTCTGTTGTACAGAGGTAGTTTGGCATAGTGTATAGAACACTGGACCTGGAGACAAGAAGGCCTGGGTTCCGGTCTCGCCTCTGACACTTCCTAAATACATGGACCGGCCTTTGTGAATTCATCCTCTGAGCCTCAGTTTCCTCATCTGTCAAATACAGCAGCAGATCTGCAGCCCGGCCAGTGTCGAGACCCCCCCATGCGCTCCACCCAGCCCACATGTCTCCCGTCCTCCTGCCACGTCCACACCGTAGCTTGACCTTGAGAAGATGCCATTGGAGCTGGGGGATTGAAGAGGCATTGCTTACCTTTCTCTCTCCCCATGGATGTGCCCGACCCCTCATCTTTCCTATCCACATGTCTCTGTGCTATCCACTCCTTCATTACTCCTCATTTCTCAGGTGTTTGCAGCTCCCTCATATCCACCATGTAAAATGGGGAGATTAGTAAAAAGAAGGGCAGCTAGGTGGCGCCATAGTGCGCAGAGCCCTGGGCTTAGAATCAGGAAGACTCATCTCCATGAGTTCAAATCTGGCTTCAGTTACTTCCTAGCTGGGTGACCCTGGGCAAGTCACTTAACTCTGTTTGCCTCAGTTTCCTCATCTGTAAAATGTGCTGGAGAAGGAAATGGCAAACAGCTCCAGGATCTTTGCCAAGAAAACCCCAAAAAGGGTCATGAAGAGTGAGTGAGACATAACTGAAACTACCAAACCACAGAAATTTTTTTTAAGGAAGGAAATGAGCACTTATTAAGTGCCTACTGTATGCCAGTCACTGTGCTAAGTACCTCACAAATAGAACCTCATTTCATCCTAAAACAAGCCTGGGAGGTAGATGCTGTTATTATCCCAATTTTACAGATGAGGAAACTGAGTCAGACAGAGAATTAGTGACTAGCCCAGGGTCATGAAGTCAAGTAAGTGTCTGAAGTTGGACTTGAATTTAATTCTTCCTGATTCCAGGTCCTGTGTCATCTTGCTGCTACTAATGCTTGTGCCATGACAGAGTGGGTGTAAGTCTCAATGGAGATAATGTGTGAAAATCATTCTGCAAACCTTGAAGGGAGAGTGATACATACCAGTTACTGTTATTATCATTGGCTGTAGAGTTGAGAGGGAACTTAGAGACCATTGAGTCCAACCCTTTCATTTTACAGGAGAAACTGAGGCTCAGATAAGCTAAAAACACCCCCCCCCCCCAGCTTCACACAATGAGTAAATGTCTAAGGTAGAATTTGAACTCAGGTCTCTCTAAAGTCCTGTGCTTTATTCCTTAAGCTACTTGCCTTCCTAAGCTTACAGAATCCTTGGAAGGCTAAAATGAAAAAATGTAGGCAATCATCCATAAGCAATTATTAAGCTCCTAGTAGATGCCAAGCACTGTGGATATGAAGACAGATTGTCTTTGGGAATTGTAAAGTGATGAAGAAACATCTGGTAAGATTTTTAGTTGACTTCACCATAATAACAAGTTACCTCACCTTTCCTCAAAAAATGTTGCCTCTGGGGTGGCGAGGTGGCATAGTGAACAGAGCACCAGCCCTGGAGGCAGGAGGACCTGAGTTCAAATCTGGCCTCAGACACTTAACACTTACTAGCCATGTGACTTTGGGCAAGTCACTTAACCCCAATTGCCCTGCCTTCCCCCCTCCAAAAAAAGCAAAAAGAAAAAAAGTTGCCTCTTCTGTAAAATAGGAATGATAATAATTATTCTACTATTTGGCAGCTAGGTGGCACACTGGATAGATCTCTAATCCCAGAACTCAAAGGCCTGAGTTCAAATGTACACTCAGATACACAGAAAAGGCTTATGAACTCTGATCCTTATCTACCTTTTACACAACAGCTAAAATTAGGTCTGACCTTGTCACTATGGACTGAAAAACTTGAATGGCTCCACATTGCTTTTGCTTCTGCCTCTAGGATCAAATAGATGCTGATTCTCCTGGCATTAAAAGCCATCTACAATCTTCACCCCACCCTTTCTTTCAAACATTGCTTCACACTGTTCTACAAATTAGCCCAATTGTGTTTCAGTCATTCCCTGATTCTCCTTTCACATTCTTCTCAATCAAACAGGCCATTCCCCATGGTTGGAATGTTCTCCTTTCCCCTTCACCATCTGTCAAAATCTTTCTCTGCTTTGAAGGCCAAGATCTGGACCCACCTCTTTCATGAAGCCCTTCTTGATTTCTCCCAGCTGAAAGTGATGTCACCTTTGCCCTTGTATGACCTGTCTCCGTATATAGGTCACACCTTTGCTATTAGGCTGCAGGCTCTGCCGTAGATCATTCTCCTGGATATTTGCATGTCTCCCTGGTGGAAACTCAGGCTCCAGTAGAATAGAAACTGCTTGTGGGCAAGAACTGTTTTTGTATCCCTAGCATCTATGTGCCCAGCATACTAAAAGCATGTTTGATTGGATTTATTGGCTGCATTCCTAATTGTCTAAGCAGGAAATCCCCATTCTACTATTCCTCATAGGATCTAAATTCGAATCACTATCCTAACTCCTCCAGGAAGCCTTTGGCACTGGGATTGGCAAAGGCTTCCTGGAGGAGTTAGGATAGTGATTCGAATCGATGTCACCATCCCATCTCTGCCACCCATTCTGCAGATCCCAGCTATGACAGAGCTGCCTCCTCTGGGAAGCTTTCCCTGATCTCCCTGGCCAGAAGGGACTTGTCCCTTCACCCCTCTCTTACGGCACCCTCACCTTCTGCCTTATGTTGTCAAGTTTGTTTGTTTTCCATTCAGAATCTCAGAGAGGAAAGGGATCTCAGAAGTTACTCAGGCAATCTCACCCTATACAACATTTTGTTGTTCAGTCATTTTTCAGTCGTGTCTAATTCTTTGTGACCCCTTTTGGGGTTTTCTTGGCAAAGATACTGGACTAGTTTACCAGGGGCAGCTAGGTGGCACAGTAATTACAGCACTAGTCCAGGAGTCAGGAGGACCCTGAGGTTCAAATCTGACCTCAGGCACTTGACACACAATTATTAGCTGTGTGACCTTGGGCAAGTCACTTAACCCCAATTGCCTTGCCTTTCACCCTCACAAAAAAAAAGAAGAAATAATACGGAGTGGTTTACCATTTCCTCTTCCAGCTCATTTTACAGATGAGGAAACTGAGGCAAACAGGGTTAAGTGACTTGCCCAGGATCATATAGCTAGTAAGTGCCTGAGGTTGGATATGAACTCAGAAAGATGTCTTGACTCCAGGCCCAGCTGCCACCTAGTTGACCTATACAGCAGATCATCCCCTAGCCTTCACTTAAGTCAAGTGACCCACTCTATTTTTCTGTATCTTCTCTTATATTCCTAGATTATAAGCTTCTTGACAACAGGGAATATGTTGCGTTCACCTCTTTGCTGCTCACAGCCCTGAATCCTGTGGCCTGCCGTGTTTGATGAATGAATGAATGAATGCTAGGTATTCATTAACTAACCCTCAGATCTAACAACTGCTCCTGCTGCCAGCCCAGCCTCCTCTCCAGCTTTCCTCTTTCTCCAAGTCCTCCCCAAACCCTTTGAAGTCTCTCTCTCCCACCAGATCCCCATTTCCAGAAGCCTCCCTCTGGAGCTGTCAGACTGGCAGGTTCACCCGGCCCTGAACCTGAGCAGCTGCTTCGGGCTCTTTGTAGCTTCTCCCTTCAGGGACTCGATGATGCTGCCACCTGGTCTCAGCAGACCTTCTCAGCCTCTTCCACTTAGGAGCATTTCTGGAGGTCCTCGGCTAATTTCCTTCTAAGCCAGGTACCCTCACGCTGTGGGCCATCTGCCTGGCCCATCACATCCCATTAGGTAGCCTTGGTTTATCTTCCACAGACCTGGCTGGGTGCAGAGCCAAGTCCTGGCTGCCAGGGAGGTGTGGCCTTGAGGAGCATCCATCTATCCATCGCTGTCAGCCCTGAGCCTTAGCAGCAGTGAAACTGGGCAGGCCAGGAGAACCCAACCCTGACATCTTGTGTCCCCTTTGTGTCTGTCTGTGTATTGACTTATCTTCATATCATACTTATTTCTCATCCAGTAGACTCAAAACTTCTTGAATTAAGGGACTATTTTCTGTTCTTTGTTATTACTCAGCTTAACACAAGAACTGACACATTTTTGGTGCCTAATGAGAGCCTGTTGAATGGAATTTATTTTACCCAGGGCACAGTGGATATAGTGCTGGACCTGGAGTCAGGAAGACATGAGTTCAAATCCTATTTCAGACACTAGCTCTGTGACCCTGGGTAAGTTAGCCTGCCTGCATTAGTTTCCTCATCTGTCAAATGGGGAGAATTGTAGCCCCTACCTCTCAGGGTTGTTGTGAGGTTCAAATGAAACAGCATGTGTAAGTTGCTTTACAAACTTAAAAGTACAATTTGAATGCTATTATTAGTATGAAGAGTTGGTAGCCAGAAGGGTGGGGAATATAGGGAGGGGGATTTAGAAAGCTCAATACAAAAGAGGAATAGGGTTCCAGATGGACCGGCAGGTGAGTCATTTGGGAACCAGGGGCAGAGAGGTTAATAGGAGTCAGAGCCCAGGCCCAGAGGGACTAGCTAAGCAGGAGCTGTATTTGCTAACAGCCTGATAGGAAAGGCTAAAACAGAAGGAGGCTGGGTCGTCCCCACCCTTGGCATGTGAGCCCAGGCTGCCTCATTAAAGAGTCTGAGGGCCTTCCTCACATGCTTCCTCACATACCTACCCAGCCTGACTTTCTGGTGTATGTGGTGGTCACTGTGAAAATGTAAACTCCCTGAGGGCAGGACCTTTTTTTTTTTTAACTCTTTCTTTGTATCCTCAGCACTTAACATGGTATGCTGGGAATGAGGAAGCACTTAATAAGTATTAGCCGATTGAGAATTAACCTACAACCCCAGGTCCTGCCTTGTATGGGTCACAACAGAGTTATTGGAGGGTTCAGACAGAGAGCCTTGCAGACAATGACCATGGCAGAAGGGGGCCTCAGAGATGATAAAGCTATGGCAGAAAGGGGCTCCAGAGACAATGAAGCTATGGCAGAAGGGGGCTCCAGAGACAGTGACGCCATGGCAGAAGGGGGCTCCAGAGACAGTGAAGCCATGGCAGAAGG
>NW_027187400.1:911257-959991 GCF_028583685.1 Petaurus breviceps papuanus
AAGGGGGCTCCAGAGACAGTGAAGCCATGGCAGAAGGGGGCTCCAGACACAGTGAAGCCATGGTAGCAGGAGTCTCTAATGGATGAGGAACTAGCCATGCTACAAGAAGCTGGCTTAAGTTCTTAACCTGGCATCCTTCAGAAGATTTCAGGGAGTCCATAAAATTCAATGGGGAAAAAATTACAACTTTGTTTCAATTTAATGGATTTCCTTTGTAATCTTGTCTACTTTATTTTAGGCTTTTAAAAAACCTTATTCCAAGAAGGGATCTCACCAGATTGCCCAAGGAGGACAGGGTTATCTGGAACACACACAAAAATGAGCACTGGATCCCTGACCTATGTGAACAGAAGAGGAGTAGCCCTGAGCCCAATGCAAATAGTTTAATGGCCTATAACTCTGAGCAGTCCCCACTAATCAGGCAAAGGAGCCTTGATTGGGTCCCACTTGGGGCTGCCCTTGAGGTAACTGCTTACTTTACTCATAGCAATGTTCTTTTGTTTTGTTTTTGAGGGAGAAAGGCAAGGCAATTGGGGTTAAGTGCTTTTCCAAGGTCACACAGCTAGTCAGTGTGTCAAGTGTCTGAGGCCGGATTTGAACTCAGGTCCTCCTGACTCCAGGGTTGGTGCTCTATTCACTGTGCCATCTAGCTGCCTCAACAACTTTCTTTTGGGCAATGTGTAGGGTTTTCCCAAAGAATTCAATGAGACTTTTGACTTGTTTCCTCCCGCCAACATGTTGGTTAGCAAGCTGAGACCTCTATTGGTTCCTGCAAGGCAAAAGATTGTAATTCCAGGGCTCTTGTCCTTTTTGTGTCCTGCACGCTTTAGGCAGTCTCATGAAACTTATGGATCCCTTCTCAAAATATTGGTTTGTTGCTTACATTCATCATTGAATGGAATGCTAAATTTCAGTCAGAGGGTAGTGAAAATCAAGATGTAATTTCTTTCCCATCCAGATTCACAGATCGCCTGACATCTAACATGGCCTCCAGGTTAAGCGCTCCTGCTATAATTGAATATGCCTCCCTGACAGCTCCTTTAGCCCCTGTCAGGATTTGACAGGGAAAACTGCCACTCCGATAGATCACTTTTGGGAGAGCTTGAAAGTGCTTGTCCAGAATGCAGGCAGTTTCATTAGCATGGGTAGATGGGGCTACCTAAGGTGGGGCCAGAGGATGGTGGCCCCACCAGTATCTTCCCAGGAGCCCCAGTTATGATGGGACTCAGGAGCCTCTGCAAACCTTAGGGATTTGGTGCTCTACCAGAGAGAAATAGATGTTCTGAGCTACCCTGGGTAGTACTTGAAATAATGGACAGGTGCATACAGGAAGATGCAGGGCCAATAGCCCTGAGAAGAGGGGACACTGTGTGAGTTAGCTTAAATATACTTTGCTCCCACCTCTTCCCAGCAATCCTAGGGGCTGGTTGACTTGTGTAACAGAATCCAGCCATTGCTTGGGGCTCCATGAAGGTCACTTTCTGCTCCCAAAATAGCTAGATGCCCTGCTTAGCACAACTCTGCTATATCTAGTCAGTGAGACGCCCCTCCCTCCCCACCCAGGGACTCTCATATCAGTGCTCTCCCCCTAGTACCAGAGCTGTCCACAGGTCTGCTGAGAACAGCCAAGGCAGAGAGAAAAATTGCCTCTACTTAGTTTTTTCTCCTAAGAGGAAGCAGAAGCCCTAATCTCAGCTGGTGGGATCTACTTGTTGACCAAGCCAAAGGGAAGTGCCATGGAGTAGTTCTGGGGGGTGGGGGTGGGGGGAAACAACATGAAAAAGGGGGTTCATCTTTCCCCATTGAAACCTCAGTGCTGTTCATTAGAGAAAAAAGTAAGAATGGCAAAAAAAGCAATGAAATTAAATTCTGGGCAATGATAATCAAGTTTGGCTCCCAAACAAAGAGATATAAAAATGTAGTCCCCACCTTTCTTTGCAGAGATGGGGGACTGTGAGTGTGGAATGTTACATGTTGCTCTGTTGATGTGTTGATTAGTTTTGCTGACCTGCTTCTCTCTTCCCATTGTGTTAGGCACTGGGAATAAAATTAATAAAAAGAAAGTCGCTGCCCTCAATAAGCTTACAATTTAAAGGCAGAAGACAATACACAAGAGGAGGTGGGGAGGGCAGGGAAGGGAGAAATGGGAGTATGCATGAGGAAGCATTTTGTTCTGGGGAATTGAAACCAGGCTGGGCAGCAGATCCTCTATAAAGGAAAGCATTAAGAGGAGTTTGGTATTCCACCCTCCAGCCCTTCAGAGGGAGGGGAGAGGAAGCTGAAGGAAACTGACTCATCCAAGGCTTGACTTAGTAGCTTGGTAGTAAGTTTAGAAGTGGGAAGGGCATCTTATTCTGTGGAGTTGAAACCAAGCAGATGTAAAGTGAATACATATATACATATACTTATGTGAGCGTGTGTGTGTGCATGTATACAATATGTGTGTATCATGTATGGATGCATGTTTATGTGTGTGAGTGATTTTCCTCAAAAGAATGTTTCTTGAGGGCAAAGGCTGTTTTTACCTTTATCATTATATCTCAATCACCCCCCACAGTGTCTGGCACTTGATAAGTCCTTAATGAATGTTTACTGAATTGCTGTTGAATGTCCTTCCCATCTGGAACCAGTTTGTCCTACCCTAATATCCAACTCGGTGAAGCAGTTGGCAGGAACAGTGATATGGAATATCTATACCTATACCTATATCTATGCCTATCTTTATATACACACATATGTATATATGAATACACACATGAATGTATATACACACACTCACATACATATGTATATATGTGTATGTCTATGTGTGTGTGTGTATTTGTATATATAAACGAGGTCTCTGAAAACCATACGATTTGTTGTGCATATACAAAGAAATAAGCAGTGAATGTTAAAATCCTACCTTCCCCGAGAAGTCCTTCGCAGTCGGCCTTGATGCTGTTGCCTTCTTCTCTCAGACATAATCTCCAGTATACGGGCACAGATCTGCCTTGTCCACAGTTGCTTGCATGTTGTCTCCTCCATTAGAACGTGAACTAATTGAGGACAGAGAACGTTTTTGCTTTGCTTTGTATCTCCAGCACTTAGCCTAGTGCTTGGCATATAGTAAGTGCTTATTAAATGCCTGTGGCCTGATTGACCAATTGAATGAATGAATGAATGAGTGATGGCCTTCCAGAATGGGTTTTTTTTTCTGCTTAAGCTATATAATTCCAGTGTTCCAAGGGATAGTTTGTCACCTCTCAGGAGTAGATTTGATTATCCAGTTAGACTGTAGAGAAAGAGTAAAAAGAGGGTCCAGGATAGAGCTTTGAGGGACACCTAGGGACTGGGAAGAGGAACAGTCAAGTAGTAGAACCAGGAGAAAACAGTGTTATGGAACCCTAGGGAAGAGAGGAGCCATAGGAAGAAAATGTGAATAGCATTGAGGATTGTTGAAAGGTCAAAGAGACTGAGAATTAAGAAGAGGCTTTTGGCCTAAATTAAAAAGTCTTCAGTGACTTTTTTGAGAAAGCACGTTCAGTAGAGAGGTAGGCTCAATAGTCAGAATGTAAAGGGTTTCATAAATGCCTCTGTGAACCAGTAAGCATTTATTAAGTGCCTACTGTGTGCCAGGTAGGTACTGAGGATACAAAGACAAAATCAAAACCAGTGCCTGCCCTCAAGGAGCTTACAGTCTAGCTAGGGAAAACAATCAGGACACATATAGGTATATACAAAATAAGACCATAGATGGAAAGCTAGAAGAGACTCTAAGAGACCATTAAGTCCAACATCTCATTTTACAAGTGAAGAACTAAGGACCAGAGAAGTTAAAGGACTTACTCCAAGTCACACAGCGCATAACGGGAAGGGCTGGATTTTGAAGCCAATTCCAGAATGTTTTCTACTCTGCCACACTATTTCCATAAATAGATACAAATAGGGGGAAAGGCAGTAGCCTCTGGGAGCATTAGAAGGGGTTTCATGCAGAATGGGGCTCTGGAGCTGAGCCTTGGTGGAAACTCAGGAATCTGAGAGATGGGCATGAAGGAGAAGTGAGAGAAGAATGGGAGGGGTTGGGAGGGAGCAATGAGCACAGACTATTTTCTTGAGGAATTGAGCAATTAAAGAGTTGTGGTCATGGGAAAGGGTTTGTTTTGTTTGGTTTGAGGACAGAGGATTCCTGAGTATGTTTATGGGCAATGGAAAAGGATTGGGAAGGTATTGAAGATGAAAGAGAGAGGGAATGATCACTGGAGGCCAGCTCCTGAAGGAGATGGGGAGGAATAAGATTGGGTATACAAATGGATAATTTTTGGCAGCAAGGAGAAAAGATCAACTCCTCTGAGAACAGACCAATGGAAAGGAAGATGGGTGAAGACAGAGTTTTTAGAGTATGGAGAAGGATCACAAGGGATGGTCTCTATCTTCTCAGTAAGATAAGAGAAAAGGTCAGAGACTCTCTGAAAGAGAGGGAAGGTTTGGAAAAGCCAGACACTGTAGGAAATGTGAGGGAGTCACTTAGTAAGGACTTGAAGAATTGCTGGACAGCACCAAGGGCCCACTTGAGGTTAGGGGACATGAATTTGCAGTAAAACTAAAGGGCCCCAAATATGCATGGAGGAACTTGATAGTAGGAGCCTCCCTCTGCTGGGTCAGGGTGTGAGTAGGACTGAACCTACAGGTGAGTAAGTGGATACAACTGACTGGGGAAGAAGAGTCTTGCTAGCGCTTCATGGTAGTAGATAGGACACTGGACTTGGAGTCAAGGAAGTCCAACTTCAGACATTTCGAAGTTGTGTGACCCTTGGCACGTCAATTAGCCTCTTTGTGGAGGAATTGAACTGGATGGTTTCTGAGGTCCTGCTGAGCTCTAGTCAAGGGTACTCTTTTGTATTATATAGCTCTTTGGCGGTCTGGAGAAGCCTATGTACCCTTTCTCAGAATTATCTTTTTAAAATGCATACATTATGCAGATTATGAAGAAAACCAATATAAAAATAGTTTTTAAAAGTTCATGGAAAACCACCGCTCACCCCTCAGGTTTCAAATCCTTGATTTAAATCTAGGATCCCATAATCCTTCTAACTCCATGAAATCCTTTCCCCAGCCCCTCTCCTTCCTGTTGATCCTCCCTTGGCCATGGCAGGATGGATTCTCCAAGTCAGGGTTTAGTTCTCCCTTCTCCCATCTCCTCCTGGGCTGTTGGCCAGTGCATCCCTGGGTAGTTCCAGTCTTGGTGGTATAGAAAGTTTTAATGATGTCTTAATTAATTTTCAACGCCTTAGTGCCGACTCTGCTAATGTGCTTTCCACTGCGAATTTTTGGCTTAATTACAAGCCGAAGCTCATTGTGTTTAATGGAGGTGCCTGATTAATCACAATTTTATTTATCCAAATGCTCCTTTGTCTGCGGCCAACCCCTCCCTGGAGAGCCTGGGTTCTGCTTAGGTTTCTCTTTCTGGATCGTTCCTTCTTCCCACCCCAGCAGCTAGAGTGAGGTCCTCCAAAGTCCAAGAATGGTATTAACTTGCAGTTGCCCTAACCTTAACTTCCAGGGACTTGACCTACTATTTGGCCCCAAGCCTAGGCTATTGGAGGAACCTCCTCCTTAATGGCTCTCCCCTCCTACAATCCCTCCTCTCTCCAGTCTATCCTCCAGACAGCTGCCAAAATGTTATTCTCCCCCCCATCCCCCCACTTAGTGGTATTCTATTTTTTCCAATTATATGCAAAGATAGTTTTCAAATTTCACTTTTACAAGATTTTGAGTTCCAATTTTTTTCTCCTTCCCCCCACCCCCAAGATAGCATGGAATCTGATATGGGTTATACATGTTAATTCATATTAAACATGTTTCCACATTAGTCATGTTGTGAAAGAAGAATCAGAACAAAGGGGAAAGACCATGAGAAGGAAAAAAATGAAAAATAGTATGCTGCGATCTGCATTCAGACTCCATAGCTCTTTCTCTGGATGTGGGTTTCATTTTTCCATCATGAGTCCCTTGGAATTGTCTTAGATAATTGCATTGCTGAGAGGAGCTAAATCTATCAAAATTGGTCATCATACATCATTGCTGTTACTGTATACAATGTTCTCCTGGTTATGCTCACTTCACTCAGCATCAATTCATGCAAGTCTTTCCAGGTTTTTCTGAAATCTACCTGCTCATCATTTCTTAATTACATTCATATACCACAGCTTGTTCAGCCATTCCCCAATTGATGGGCAACCCCTTGATTTCCAATTCTTGGCCACCACAAAAAGCTGCTATAAATATTTTTTTACATGTGAGTCCTTTTCCATTTTTTATGATCTCTTTGGGATATAAACCTAGTAGTGGTATTGCTATATCAAATGGTATACACAGTTTTATAGCCCTTTGGACATAGTTCCAAATTGCTCTTCAGAATGGTTGGATCAGTTCACAACTCCATCAACAATGCATTAGTGTTCCAATTTTCCCACATCTTCTCCAACATTTCATTCCCTTTTGGGTCATATTAGTCAATTGGATAGGTGTAAGTTGTTTTACTTTGCATTTCTCTAATCAATAATGATTTAGAGCATTTTTTCATATGACTTATAGCTTTAATTTCTTCATCTGAAAATTTCCTGCTCATATCCTTGTATCAATTGGGAAATAAGCCAAAAGGTTATTCTTAAAGAGCAAGTAAAATCATGTCACTCCGATGCTCAAGGATCTGCAGTGTCTCCCTATTGCCTTTAGGATCAAATAGTCTCCTCTGTTTGGCACTTCAAACTGCTTTCTAAGTTCTTTACACATTACCCCTCCTCACACTCACCATGACCCAGCCCAAATGCCATTCTTCACATACAAGTATCAGAGGCAGGCAGATTGGAATCTAGTACTGAATATAAGACAGAAACAATCAGTCCCCTGCCCTCAAGGAGCTTATAGGGGAGATACAGCATGCAGATGGACACAAGTAACTGATTGCAAAGTAATTATAAGAGAAACAGAGCCCTAACAACTGAAAGAAACAAGAGAAGCCCAGTGGAGGAGAGGCTGCCTTGAAGCTAGGGATTCATTTTCTAGGAGTGAGTGGCCCCAAACCTTCAGGAAAGGGGGTGGGGAGCAGGATCAGGTCATGAAATCACAGAACATCATAAGTCAGAGCTGGAAGGACCTTAGAACACCCTTCCCCCACCCCTCCCCTATTTAATGCCCTCATTTAAAAGAAATTTTTTTTCACTGCCTTTACAAAAGAGGAAACTTTCTCCTGATAGAAGGAATTACCCAAGGACACATAATAATTAGCTTCCCCCTCCAAAAAAAATCAAATCAATAAGTAAATAGATGGTGCTGCCCTCTGGTTCTTGGAGTTCACATTTCTTATTTCATGGGAGGAAAAACATTTGAGTAATTTTCAGGTTGCTTGACAGTTCCTAGGAGAGGAAGTGAAGCCTCCCAGTGATGGGTTAGGAAGGTGCTTCGAGGCATGGAGTGCAGAGGGCCAGTGATTGGTCAGCATGGCGCAGGGGGAGGGGAGAGCAGAGGGCCCCTGGGGCAGAGGAACTGTCCAGCACAGGCTCTCCCTAAGAAACACTGGGAGAAGGCCACACTTCCATGAAACAGGCTCCAGGCCAGTTGTAGCTGCCACGAGGCAGCAGGGAGGTTTATTCTCTTTGTCCGAACAATAAGGAGTAAGGAAGTGGGGGTGGGAGCATGGGGGGTTGGGGGGGTGGGGAGGGAGATGGCAGCCTGGGGCTATGGACCCAGGATTTATGTAAATAGCTTGGTGGTGAGGTGTTAATGAACACAGACTGCCCTGGCTTCTATTTTGAGTCCATAGCTCCGAGGTCTTTTGAATTTTTTGTTTTGTTGTCTTCTTTTGATTTAATTTATTTTCAATGAACAAAAATCGCTTTTCCCTCTCTCTTACACCCCCACCCCCCACACACACCCTGGAAAAGAAAGAAAAACAAAACCCTGTTGACAAATATGCATAGCCAAGCAAAACACATTACCATATTGGTTATGTCCAGAAACATGTCTTAAGTCTGCATTCCGAGTCCTTCACCCCTTTCGGGACGTGGGCAACGTGTTTCATCGTGAGTCTTCTCCAATACCTAACACAGAAGGGGCCTTAACTAGGGCTGGATGGAAGAGTGGCTTCAACCTTCTAGTCTGAGGAATAACCCCATGAGTCTTTGCAAGCCACAGAATTGGGGATGGGGGGCAGCATTAGGGAAGGGGAGAGATGTGTTACCATGGAGACCAGTCAATTGGGGCTAGAGCCCTTGCCTTGAGGAGAGCTAGGGTCATTCCCTCTAAGGAGATCCTGGCCCCTATCCTCTAAACACTCCAGTCCTGGTCTTTGAAGGGTAATTACATGGAAGATAATAACCAGCTGCTCTCCAGATCTCCTCTGGGATTTCTAGGAAGAAGTGGAACTGAGCCCTCTGGGACAGCTTCCTGTCCTAGGATCAAGGGATGTGAAGAGAACGGTTATGGTTTCTGGCTTCAGCTAGGTGAGGGGTTGGCATAGGAGGGTGGGGGCAGGGAGGTGGACTGGTATTAGGGAGAGGAGTGTTCGAGAACAGTTGAGAACAGTCGTATTCTTTGTGGTTCTGGAGAGCAGTGCTAGGTGCTATGAAGGCTTCGGATGGGAAGTTGTAAACACAGATTCCGGGCTGGATATAAAGAGAACTGTCTGATGACTCCAACCATCCAAACTGAGAATGAGGCTGCCTCAGAAGAGAGGAAATGACTCCTCATTGGAAGTGTTCCAACAGAGGTTGGTAGTCACTCTCTTCCCTCCTATGTCTCCCCAGTGCAACTCCCCTGCCTTAGGGCAAAGAGAGTCCTTATTTCTGAGCTGGAGAGAATTCTAGAAATCTTAATAATTTAAAAAAAATAATTAATTAGACTGGACCTGTGATTTTAATTGGTCTAGGGAATTCCAGATGAGGAAATACCTTCCTCTGATGTCAGTTGGAAACACTTCTGCAGCTTGTCATCTTTTTTTTTTCTTTTGAGCGGGGAAGGCAGGGCAATTGGGGTTAAGTGAGTTGCCTAAGGTCACACAGCTTAAGTGTTAACTGTCTAAGGTCACATTTGAACTCAGGTCCTCCTAACTCCAGGGCCTGTGTTCTATTCTCTGCACCACCTAGTTGCCTCATACAGCTAGTCATCTTAAAGGACTGCCTGAAGATTAAGTGTCTTGCCTAAGGTCACACAGCCCCAGTATGTCAGGGTCTTGAACCCAGTCTTCTGACTCTTTACCCACTCCATCATATTGCCTCTGTATAATGGTAATAGTTGATATAACAACAACATTTAACATTTATGTAGCACATTAAAGATTACAAAACACTTTACATCCCCATGGAGAAGGGACTCTTGCACCAATAGAAAGTTAGGGCGCGGTACTCTCTAAAAGCCCTTTTATCTCTGAGAATTGAACTCAAAGGTAGAAACTTTCTTTTTCTTTCTTCCTTCTTCCTTCCTCTTTCTTCCTTCTTGTTTTCCTCCCTCCCTTCCTTCCTTTCTTTCTTTCTTTCTTTCTTTCTTTCTTTCTTTCTTTCTTTCTTTCTTTCTTTCTTTTTCTTCTTCTGCATGCCTAGAACAGTCTTCCTCTCTCTCTCTCTCCTTCCCCAGTCTGCTGAATTCTTACCCATTTAAAAAAGTCTAACTCAAATGCCATCTCCTTTCAGAAGCCTTCCCTAATATCCCTATTAGTCTTCTTGGGACTTCATGTAGTATTTTGTTTAATACCTCTCTGTGTAGTGCTTTGTATTCTGGCTATCTGACCATATGTGTTATCTCTTCCTCACCTCCACTTGCTGGTGAACTGCTTCAAAGCAGGGCCTCTGTCTTATTTTCCTCACAGCCTAAAAAGAGAGTAATCCAAAAGAGATTTTGACAAGGAAGAACACTGGACCAAATCTAATAAAATTCCATTTAAGATGAAATTTAATAGGGATAAGTGTAAAGTTTAAGTTTGGGTTCAAAAAATCAACTTTACAAGTACAAGATGGAGGAGACATGATTAGACTATTTCTCTGGGAAAAAAAAAAAGACCACAAGATTTTTAATGGACTGCATATTCAATGAATCAGGAGAGCCCAAAAAAACTAAAGTGATCTGAGGTGATGGTAATAATCATAGCATTTATATGTGCTCTTTATGGTTTTGTAGAACCCCTTACAAATAGTAACTCATTTTATCTTCACAACAACTTTGGGAGGTAGGGACTGTTATTATACCTCCAGTTTAAAGAAGGAAGGGAAATAAGTACTTATTAAGCACCTACTGTGTTCCAGGCACTGTTATGCACCTTTTTCCACATTTATTTTTTTTTTATTTTTAACTTAAGGAATCAAACAGGCTTTTCTATAATATAATATACTAAAAGAGATGATTGCACCTGAAACTGCAAACCATTTATGCACAACTCACTATTCTTTTTAAATATATAATAGTTATGTAAATTTCTTTTTCTCCCCCCCCATGGCTATCATTAGAAACAAATAGGCATATATATACACATATATACATGCACATGCACACACATATATATGTAAAATTATTCTATACATACTTCTACTTATCAATTTTTTCTCTGAATGAAAATAGTGTCTTCATATGTCCTTTATAATTAATTTGGATATCCTCAGGACAATTCTATGAGGTAGGTAGTATTATTATTCCCATTTTTCTTTATAGTTGAGGAGACTGAGGCAGGCAGTGTAAGTCATTAGGCTAGCATCACACAGCTAGGAAGTATCTGAGGCAGAATGGGGGTGGGGGAGAGAGAGACAGAGATAAGCTTTCATAGATAGTTGCACCCTCTCCACCACCAGACAGAGAGCTGATAGACTCAAGATGCTGAATGAAGGATACATATCGAGACGTGGCCATTGGGTGGATTTGGTTTTGCTTGATTTTATTTGTCACTAGGGAGAGATGTTTTGGCTTTCTCTGTTTGTGGGGAGTTTGGGGGATTGGAGGAGAGTGTTGGGAGGGGGAGGGAGGATTGATAATGATGTTTTAAAAAGAAGGGAAAGAAAAGAGAGTCACTGAAGCACATAAAAAACCTCACAGAAGTGAACAGCAGGAGGTTCAGAGGGGGACATAGACTAGCAGTACATCTTTAAAACCATGTTGCATTTATTATATGCTTTTCCCCCCAGGGGCAAACGGTTTGTAATGGATATTCGAGGTTTCATTTGCAGTCCTTTTTTCTTCTTCTTTGCATATGGTAATGCTGGTGTTAATTTGTGTATTTCAAGGTTAGGATAATGAAAAAAAAAAGTTTTTGTTTTTTTTTTTCCCTAAGGAGACACAGCTTCCAGAAGTCAGGAGGATTATTGTGCTCACTTCTGGTTACTACTTCTTTAGGAAGGATAAGATAGAGTCCGGAGGAGGGACATCAGGATGGGGAAGGGCCTCAAGTTCATGTCATTTGAGGATCAATGGAAAGAACTGGGATTGGTTAACCTGGAGGAAAGAAACAAGCATCTATTTATTTGTTTGTTTGTTTGTTTGCTTGTTTATTTGTTCTTTTATTTATTTATTTATTTGTTTTGCTTTTTTGGAGGGGGTAGGCAGGGCAATTGGGGTTAAGTGATTTGCCCAAGGTCACAAGGCTAGTTTTTTGTGTTAAGTTTCTGAGGTCAAATTTGAACTCAGGTCCTCCTAACTCCAAGGCCCTTGCTGTATTCACTGCTCCACCTAGCTGCCCTGAAACAAGCACTTATTAAATACCTACTATGTGACAGGCACTATACTAAGCACCTTTAAATTTCTGTCTTATTTGATCCTCATAGTAACTGTGAGGAAGGTGCTATTATTATCCCAACTTTACTGTTGAAGAAACTGAGGCAGGCAGAGGTTAAGTGACTTACCCAAAGTCACATAGTTTAGTGCTTCTTAAACTGAGGGTTGTGACCCCACAAAAAATTTGGCAGCAGTAAAAAGTTTCTGAATGACAAAAGACCAAAAATTAATTTAAAAATTAAAAATAAAACACATGATGAGTCCAAGGTGTTTCTGGCAGCAATTGACTGTGTTGCATCAGGCACCTTCACTGAAGCCTTGGTTCTGAACACACAGCATGCGTACTTTGCATTTCATATGCCCTCACACCTTGCAAAGACAACGAAGACTGCGGAAAAAGTTCAAGAAACTCTGATAGAGCTAATAAGTGTGTGACTGGATTTGAATTCCTGATCCCAGATCCAACTCTGTATCCATTGTGTTGGGGAAAGGAGAGCTGCCTTTAAGAATCTGAAGGTCTGTCCTGCAGAAAGAGGGACTAGACTTTGTCTGTTTGGTCCAATGGAACTAAGAGCACCAAGTGTAGGATATGGAGAGTTCAATGTAAGCATGGTGTCAGGAAGAGCTTTCTAATGATGAAAGCAGTCCTCGAGTGGGCTGGGCCACTTCAGGAGGCAAGGAGGTTCTCCTCCTTGGAGGTCTTCAAGCAAAACCTGGCTATGTGGTAGATGACATGATTTTTCAAGTCCATGGTAGCTTGGGAGACTATACCTAAAAATTTCTTCCTCTAGGCCAAGATGTTTGAACAGATAGCAGGGAGACAAAAAAGATTTTTGAGCAGAGTGACATAACGAAATGTGTACACAAGGAAGATGAGTCAGACAGTTTATAAAGGATGGATCAGGACAGGAAGACCTATCAGGAGGCTATGAAAATTGTTCTGGTAGGTGGTAATGATAATTTGTACGAATATAGAAGAAGTGGTCATTAAGAGAGGCGAGAGATTCAAAACAGGACTTGACAACTGGCTATGAAAAATGATGGAGAAACAAGAGTCTGAGAATTCTCTCTCTCTCTCTCTCTCTCTCTCTCTCTTTCTCTCTGTCTATCTATCTTTCTCTCTCTCTCATTGGCATTAAGTGACTTGTCCAGGGTCACACAGGTATTAAGTGTGTTTCAAACATGGAAGATAAGTTGTATGACCATGCCACATTAAAGGCAGATGGAGGAAGGAGAAGATTAAGATTGATTTTGTATTGATCTCTTATTGATCCTATTTACCAGTGACTGAGTTTGTCCTCTGACTACTTAAGTCACGGCTCTTTGTTTCTGAACTCACTTCAGACTTCAGCTAGCCTGTAAATGGGTTAATTTTTAATTTTAATAGAAATCCAGCTCTCCTGCTAATTAATTACTGATCTATTCTTGCCTTAGGAATTTAACTGACCTTGGGGAATGGGGGTGAAGTTGAGGGAGTTGGGCCTGATATCTTTACACCACCAAGCTATCCTTCAAGAATGTCTGGTTTGCTACCCAAAAGTATGAGCTGCTATCTCACACTTGGACTCAAACAATGAATTGCTTCTTAGTCTCATGAGAGAAGAAGGGGAGGTTGTTCTATGTACCCCTGCATTTACTTTTTTTGTGTACATATTATATCTCCTCTGTAGAATGTGAGCTCCCTGAGGGCAGTAATTGTTTCTTTTTCATTTCTATATCCCTAACACCTAACATATTATAGGTGTTTAACACATGCTTACTGATTGTTCCCTATGCCTCAGCTCTTTAACCAGTCATGTTTCCCACAATCTCATGATATCATCTTCCCTGTTCTGCTCCTTGTTCTGTACCCCCTCCAAATCCTATACAAAGGGAACTCTCCTTTTGTTCAGAATCTTTGGCATAAAATGGAGGCATCCATTGACCCCCTTATTGACAGGCAGCATGCCCCTGCTAATAAATGTTGTCTTGCACAGAGGTTTGCCTTGGTTTGCTTTTGTGTTAAATTCCAATCATGACAGGAACAAGTCATAGAATTATAGATCTGGATCTGGAAAAGGATATATCATAGAGTGCTGGAGTCAACTGATCACTAAATTTTTCAGGACAAGCATTTACATCTCAGAAATCAACAAGCACTACAAATCAGGGCTCAATTTATGGTTTTGTTGATTTTCTAGACCTAAGAAAGTGATGGAGAAAATGTTATTAATGCAGATTAAACTTTAAAGTGTGCTGTGGGTATATATTAGGTTTTTTTTTTTTTCCTGGAAATTTAAACATTTACCAGCTAGACTTAGAGGCCATCTAATCCAAACTATTCATTTTACAGAGGTGAAAACTCAAGCTTGGAGGGGCTAAATGACCCATCCCAAGGCACATAAGTAGGAAGGAGCAGAACCAGGACTCACATCCAGGTTCTCTGGCTCCAGATTGGTGTTCCCTCCACTGTGCCCTGCTGGGTTATTGTAAAGAAAGTGTAACTGACAAAATCCAAAACACTTTATAGACATGAGTTACTGTTTGCTGCTGTCATTTTGTCACATCCCTGTGATTGCTGAAAGTGAGTGAGTAAATTCCCTCCACCATCACTGTAAATTGTCAACTGCTCTATGGTCTTTGAGTTGCCTAAGGTACTGAAGAGGTGAAGAATCACAAAGCTGGTAAGAAGTAGTAGCAGGACTTGAATCTAGGTCTTCTTAACTCCCAGGCCATCTCATTTATCATCATCATCATCATCATTATCATCATTTCCCTTAAACTTAAAATCTCAAGATCAGTCATGAAGTCTTTGAGATGGAATACATTTTTTATATCTCCTAGTCCAACACAGTCATGTTACAAATAAGGAAACTGAGGTGCAGAGAAGGAAAATAATTATCCCAAAATCATAAAATCTATTAATGGTCAAGATGAAACTGCAACTCAGGTGTCTTGACTATAGGTCCAGGACCCTCTCCACTACATCTCAGCACCACACTGCCCACAGTCTAGGAGAGAAGGTGATAGAAATAAAAAGAATTTTGGTAGAAGGCAAAATGTAAAAGTTACTCAGGAGTAACAAGAGGATGTTTGGCATCCAGGGAAGGAATCAATCATTACTTCCTGCTCTGAGGCTTGGTTGGCTGGACAGTTTAAGGTGAAGTTAGATGGCTTTTAAAGTCCCATTCAACATTAATATTCTATGGATCTATGAAGTAAGTCAATCTGGGGCTGCCATTAGTTAAATTTGTGTCAGAAATTAAACCCTTTTAACTATGTCTACATCTATGCTATCATAGTTTTTGTTTTATTTTAATTGATGTATGAATAAAACTTTGAAAAAAGTCCAGCCTTTAAAAAACACCTATCATGATAATTCAACTATGAGGTGATATGGTCCCAGACTTTGTTGGTAGTCATAAGGTTGGGGAAAGAGTCTTGGGAGAATTCAAGGGATTTGTAATTGACTAGATGGATACAGGGATTTACGGAGAGGAAGGAAATGACTCTATGAGTTAAGGATGGGAAATACTGACATTGTTTATTCTCAGTCCTGCCACCTGCCACCATTGCTGCTGAGTTACCCCCTCTCACACAGATCCAGTGATTTAGAGGGACCTTCAAGAGGTGATTTGCTTCTATATACTATCTCAAACAACCTGTGACCTAACTTACACATGACATTGCTACTGAGAAAGGAGCTACAGTTATCACGACTGAATGTGAATGGGATAGATTCATCCATTAAATGGAAGAACACAGAAGAATAATTATTAAGCAGAATCCAATGGTATATATTTTTAGAAGAGAGAGGAGCTAGTGGAGGTTTCGTGTACCTAGGTCCTGCAAGAAGAATTCATAGGGAATAGGAAAAGATTATATGAAGTTCAACCTGTATATCGATTTAGTCATAAAGCTAGGTTTAGCTTAGAGAGAGGTTATCAGGACTAGGGCTTTATCTGATAGGTCCCGAAAGAGAGAGATTTATTGATGGTTTTAACATGTTCTCTTTAGCTGTTCATCAGGAGAAGCAAGTGATTAATCAGTAAGGATACATTAAGCACCTATTGTGTGCTAGGTGTTATGGATATAGAGACAAAAAAGTAACAGTGTCCTCAAGGAGCTTACATGCTAAGGGGGAAATATAACATATTCACAGAAAAGTAAATGTAGGATACATGGAGAATAAATACACAGTGATGAGAGGTAAGGAAATGAAGGAGAAATAGGGAACACCTCTTAAAAGGGGTCACATTTAAGTCAAACCTTGAAGGAAGCTATGGATACCTCATTTAAGCCATGGGATACAATCTGTGCAAAGACATGGAAGTGGGAAATGGAATATCAAGTATTGGGAATAGCATATAGGCCAATTTGGATGGAGTAGAGTATGCACAAAAGAGAATAACGTATATAATTAGCCTAGAAAGCTAACCTGAGTCAGATTGTAAATGGCATTAAATGACAAAGAACAGAGAGGCAAAGTGGATCTTCTGAAGCGTCTTGAGAAGGGAAGTGCCATGGACAGACCTGTGTTTTAGGAGAGCCATGTAGGCCGGTGTATGGAACTGATTGATAGGGGGAGGCAGAGACCAGTAGAGTGAGGCTAATTAGGTTGTTATAGTTGTTTGTCCTTCATTCTCAAAAAGGACCTTGACATCAGAAAGTTAATGCCATGACTTTCAAGTGCATTGGATTTAAGAGAGGGAGGACCGTGTGAGGTCATCGGTCTCACTTTCTTCTCTGGAGCCATCTGGGTTCAGGGAAAAGATGTAGATCAGGACAACTGGAGATGGCCCAGTGTGCAGTGGGAGACCTAGGCCTTTTAAAACTAAGGTTTTTCCCCAAGTCTCATTCTGACTGAGCCAATGCCTATTCAGTGATTAAAACTAGGTAAGAAATGAGGCAAAGAATGGCCCCTTCCACCTAGTTAAAAAAAAGAACAATCAATCTAGGAGGGAAAGACCCTCAGGGTTTTTAACCAAAACAGAAGCAATTGCTATTTATACTCATTTATACTTATACTTATAATATAATTATAATTATAAAAATATTTATATTTATACTTATATTGAGTCTTCTGGATCCAAACAATGACCAAGTGAGGCTTGGGCTGGGACCTACTGTGGGCCAATCAGTGAGAGCTAATTAGGAAGCTATCCCAGTAGTCAAGGTGAAAGGCGGTGATAAGAGCCTGAACTTGGGTGCTTATGTTATCAATGGAAAGAAGGGGAAGGGCATAAGAAATAATTTTTGTTGTTGCTCAGTTATTCATTCCTGTCCAACTCTTTGTGATCCCATGTGAGGTTTTCTCAGCAGAGATACTGGAGTGGTTTGCCATTTCCTTTTCCAGTTCATTTTACAAATGAGGAAACTGAAGCAAATAGGGTGAAGTGACTTGTCCAGGGTCACCCAGCTAGTAAGTATCTAAGACCGGATTTGAACTCAGGTCTTCCTCCCTCCAGGCCTGGTGCTCCATGCACTGTGATACCACCTAGCTGCCTTTTAAGAAATGAAATAATACGAATTGGCAACAGATAGGATAAAAGCAGTAAGAGAAAGTGAGGAATCAAGGATAAGACTGTAGTTGTGAACCTGGGCGAGTGGAAGGGTGATGATGATGCCCTGAACAGAATTAGGAAATTCAGGAGAGGTGGAATGTGGAGAATAAATAAACAAGACTTGAAGTACATGAGATGGAGTGGGGTGGGGAGGGGAGGCTGAAACCAGAGAATTGCAGTGATTTTGAATTTACAGAACTCTGAATGATCCTTGATTTAATCTCTATGATACTATCTAAATCTGTTTCTCTTCATCATCTAATTTCACATTTATCTGAAAAAGTGGGCAAAGAGCCTCAGATGCCTTGGGCTTGGGCAGAGCGCCGAAGCTGCACTTAAGTTTGAGATATCTGAGCTAGCCCAGCTCATTCATTCTGTGCAGATACAGAAGGCTTGGCCAAGGTCACACAATGACTTACTGACTGACCCTGGATGAGTCTAGAATCTGGGCCTCTTAACTTCTGGCCCAATGTATTAAAGTGGAGATTGACAGGAACAGGGCAAAGGGCATTCACATATCAAGAAAGGGTGGGCTTAGGCCAGCAAACCACTCTTGAGGGCCAAATTCATGGCCTGCCAGCTAAGAATGGTTTTGACCTTTTTTTTTAATACAATAAAACTTTAAATATAAAATATAAATATAAAGGTCATTCTTAGCTCTGGAGGCTATAGACTAACCCAACCCCATGGGCCATAGTTTGCTGTCCCCTAGACTAGATGATCTTGAAATCATAGATTTAGAGCTGGAAGAGAATTCAGAGACAGTCTAGCCTAACTCCCTTGTTCAGACATTTAAATGGGGTGGCACAGAAAATGGAGTGTGGGCCTTGTGGTGAGGAAGACAGGATTTCAAATCTGGCCTCAGATGCTTTGGTAACTGGGTGATACTGAACAAGTCACTAATGGGGATGTATAATGTTAATGGGATTTAAGATCTTCTCTGCCCATTAATAGGCCCATAAAGGGAAGCTTGCTTAGGGGAGGCTTGCTTGTAGAAAGGCTTTCACACCTTTTGCTAATTTCTAATTAGGCACTGAATCAGCAGGGTTGTTATGCCCTTCTGACTCTGAGAAATGTATGTATACTCTGAGTTAGTATTTTGCTTTGGGGGCTCGCTTATGAGAGGGATCTTGTGATTCCCTGGTTGACACTCTGAGTGGCCAAATGTTCAGAGCTCCCCGACTGCTCAGATATAAAGGTTCTCTCATTATGTAAAGTGCATAGTTGATTCAGGCAGTCAGAGCCCTGTCTGTTGGTCTTTTTTTCTCTGCTTGTATTTTCTTTGAAGTTCAGGGAGCTGACTTTCCCCCTGAACTAGTGAATGTAATTTTAAAAGTTTGTTGACCCTTTGAACAGCTATCTTTTCTAGTAAAGCAGATCTAAGAACCTGTGCTAGCAGCCATTCTGGGTATGCCAGTGTGGCTGCTGCTACAGGATGATAATGGCATCTGCCTCTCAGGTTTGTTATAAGAATTGAATCAGAGTATATTTGTAAAGTGCTTTTCTAACATTAAAGAATTATAGAAATCCTAGTTATCATTCTGCAAATGAGGAAACTGAAGCCAAGTGCTAGACTACAAGGGAGAATAAGTGATTTGCCCATTAGATAATGAGCTCTTTCAAGGCAAGGACCATTTGCCTTTCCTTGTATCCGAAGCCCTCCACACAGTGCTGGTACCCTTAATCAATGCTCATTGACTTGGTACCTTGACTTCCCCAAAGTTGCACTGGTTTGTTGTTATTTAGTCATTTGGTCGTGTTTGATGTAAGAAAGACTTTTTGTTGTTGTCCATTGACGGTCCATGGGGTTTTCTTAGCAAAGATACTGGAATGTTTCACCATTTCCTTCTCCAGTGAATTAAGGCAAATAGAGGTAAAGTGACTTGCCTAGAATCACACAACTAATAAGTGTCTGTGTCTGGATTTAAAGCCAGCACATAGGTGAAAGTAGTTAAGTGAATACACCTGGCTGTGCTTGGCAGATCCTATCATAAGCTCCTCTATAATTCCCCAGGAATAGGGTTCCTCTGCTTCCTGGGTATATGCTAACCTGGCCTGGGGGAGGGAGGGGTCAGCAAGAAGTCATCAGAACACAGTGAGCTGCAGCAAACTGTCTTGTTGGCCCTTTGACCATGAAAATACAACTTGGTTGGTAGAGATTTGTGTAGAAGAGACTTTGAGAGCTTAGAGCTGGATCCGGGGTTGGGTGGCTATGACCTAAGCCCAGCCCACAGGCCCATTCCTTCCCCCAGCCAACTTCCCAGAGGCCCACCTGCATTATTCAGGAGCCTCCCTTCCTCCAACCCCTGGGCCAGTGTGTAGACACAGAAGGGTATCCCACTGGAAGGAGCAGACATGCCTAGGGGTGATGGGGAGTGGGAGGGAGCTACAGGTCCCCATGGCAACCACTTCCCTCAGCCCCTGAGCTACCAACTAAATAATCAGGGGATGGGGGAGCCAGTTTAGCTTGGAGATTCCTGTGCCTTTAAATAAGAAGGGGGGGGGCAGTCCAGGGAGGGATTGCCAGAGGGAGATCTCTTGGATAACTTAGGGGACGTTTTGAGTAAAGCTGGGGCAGGGACAGGGGAAAGCTGACCTTCCTCCTGACCTCTGGTGTGGAGCACAGGTGGCCTCTTCCTGATTGGAGATGAACAAACCAGAGCCCTGGGGCTGAATGATCCCCATTGTGAGGCCCCAGCAAGCTGAGCTGGCACCTGGTCCCAGCAGTGACAATCAGAGTGATAATAACAGAATCTATGCCTTCCTTCTCCAGACCTCTAGACTTTTTCACATTCTCTCATTTGTCCAGCTTGGTAAGGTTAAGGGAGTGCTAGACTACAAGTTAAGAAAACCTGAGTGCAAATCCTGCCTCAGACATTTTTTTTTTTTTTACCAGTCAGGTGGTCTTAGACAAGTCACTTGACCTGTGAGCTCCTTGAAAGCAGGGCTCATCTTTAGCCTTTCTTTATACCCCCAGCACTTAGCACAATTCCTGGCACATAGTAGGCACTTAATAAGTGTTTATTGATTGACTTGATCTCTCTGCCTCAATTACCTCATCTGTAAAATGGGGATAATAATAGCACCCACCTTCCAGAGTTGTGAGCATCAAATATATGTAAAGTGCCTAGCTTTCTATAAACGATAGCTGTTATTGATTCTCACATCTGTGAGAGGGAAGTAAGGCAGGGATTATTAAGCCTTTTGAAAACACTAAAACTCAGGTGAAGTAGCTTGCTAACAGTCACACAGCCAAGACTGAAAGCAAGATCTCTTGACTTCTAGTCCAAGGTTTTTTCTGTCAACACCCAGTGTCACCCCTCCATCCCTCTCCTGGGGGGGAGGGGAGGTCTTCTTGCTTGCTAGCTCACCTGATCAACTTATGAAGCCTTCATATGTCCATCTCTCAAATGGGAATAGTGATCCTAATTATGGGTTCTGAGTTTTCTGCTGTAGCTTCCTCCTTCCCTCCCTTCCACCATCCCACTCCACAAAGAAATTGATAGACTTTGAGGTGGAGCAAACAGGACTTCCCCTGCATTCCTACCCCCCCCCCAGTGCTAAGGGCCAGGAGTGCTGCAGCTTTAGAAATGAACCCCCAAGTCCTGAGGGCTCAGAGTTTCCAACTTGGCTGTTCCACCTGGCTTCTACCCCCATCTCTTCTATCAGATTCAGAGCAAGCCTATAGCTCTGAGCCCCCCAACCAAATTTCTAACCCCCCTTCATTTTAAGCCCCCTGTTTCTTCCCTGGGTACAAATGTTCCACCTGACTAGGGATACCTCATGTTAGCAGAGATGCCAGTCTGGTACCCATGACTGTGGTCTGCCTGTGGCCCTCTGGACAGGATCCTTCCCCTTCTCCTCTCTGCCCAATTTTAACTCTAGTGTGATATCCTCATCTCCTTTGACCCCGACTTTCCCAGGCCTCAGAGACAGGTTCACAAACTTAGTTTATCCCCAGTCTCTGAGAGGCATGAATGAATTCTAAAGGGGAAGATGTGGCTTGAAAGTGAGAGAGAAATCAATCAACAAGCAACTTGTTAAACCCTCATATGTGCAGTAGCTAGGTGTCGCCATAGTGGGCAGAGTGCCAGATCTGGAGTCAGGGAGACAGCTTCCTGAGTTCTAATCCCTTCTCAGACATTTACTAGCTGTATGCCCCTGGGCAAGCCACTTAACACTGTTTGCCTCTGTTTCCCCATCTGTAAAATGAGCGGGAGAAGGAAAAGGCAAACCACTCCAGTATCTTTGCCAAGAAAACCCCAAAGGGGGTTAGGAAGAGGTCAATACAATTCAACAATAACAATATATATATATATGTCAGTCCCTGTGTTAAGTGCTAAGGGTACAAAGAAAGGCAAAACAGAAAAACAGTCCCTGCCTCAAGGAGCTTATATTCTAATTGGAGAGACAACATGTAAATAAATAGGTACAGAAAAGACATTCAGAGGAGTTAAAGTAACCTGAGGGGGCAGCCAGGTAGCACAGTGAGTAAGAGCACCGCCTCCAGTGTTGAGAAGACCTGGGGATCGAATCCGGGCTCCAACACTTAAAGCGCACACCCAGAAACACCTGGCCACGTAACCTCGAGCAAATCGCTCGTAAAGATTTTTAAAAAAAGTAACCTGAGACAGGAAGGCTCACTGTGGCTAAGGCTTCTTGCAGAAGGTTGTGATTAAGCTGAGTCTTAAAAGAAGCCAGGAATGTCAAGAGGGAAAAATGAGGAGAGGAAGCATTCCAAGCATAGGGGACAGTTGATGCCAAAGCTTGGAGATAGAAGTAGTGTCCTGTATAGGGACTATTAAGTAGGAAAACCCTGCTATCCGTGGACCACAGGACATGTGGAGGGGAGAAAGTGTGAGAAGACTGGAAAGGCAGGAAGAAGCCAAGTTACCTAAAGCCTTCCGACTTGATCCTGGAGGTGATAGGGGGCCACTGGAGTTTACTGAATGGGGAGTACAGGGGAGGGACAGTGTGTGTGTGGACCTATCTACACTTTAGTAAAATCACTTTGGCTGCTGTTTGAAGGGTAGATTGGAGTGGGGAGAGACTTCAGACATGGAGGCTGATTAGAACTGCAGAGTCCAGGCAAGAGGTGATGAGGGGCTAACCCAAGGTGTGGGATGTGGGAGGGGAGAGAAGAGCCCATTTACAAGAAATCTTGTGAGGAGAAAAACAACAAGATTTGGGGATTGATCGGATATGTGGGCAGGAATCAATGAAGACACAGAGGTTATCGATCTAGGAGACTGGGAGGATGGTGGTTACCCTTTATGGTATTAGGAAAGTTTGGAAAATGGGAGTGTTTCAGTGTGGTGGTGGTGGTGGTGGGGGAAGATAATGAATTCTGTTTTGGACATGAGTTTAAGATGCCTTTGGGACACCCACTGGGTAGGTGGAGATATGGGATTGGAACACCTAAGAGAGACTCAGGCTGCATGTGTAGGTCTGGGAATCATCTGCATAAAGGTGATAAGTAAATCCACAGGAGCTATTTAGATTGCCAAGGGAGATAGTATAGTGATAAAAGCAGGCTCAGGAGAAACTCTTATGGGACATGAACAGTTAGAGGGCAGAGGAAGGATGACAAATCAGCAAAGGAAACTGAGAGCAGGTAGCTAAGAGGGGAACTGAGAGAGAGCAGCAGCAGGAAAACCCAGAGAGGAATGTGGAGTGTGGGGTGTAGGGATCGGTGGTCCTGGAGGTGAGGACAAAGAGCATGTGCCAGAAATAAGGAAGAGCCACTTTTTAGTAGCTCAGAAAGCTCAGGAAATTCGACAGGGCAGCTTGGTGGGTGCCAGATCCTGGAGAGCCTTCAATGCCGGACTGAGTAACTTGCATTTGTTTTCTCCTTGAGACCTTTGAAGTGATTGCTGGATCCTCAGCCTTTTCTCTCTCTTTTCCTACCTTCAGGTGGCAGCCCTGGAACGGCAGGTCTTTGACTTCCTGGGCTACCAGTGGGCTCCCATCCTGGCCAACTTCCTTCACATCATGGCGGTCATCCTGGGCATCTTCGGGACTGTGCAGTACCGATCCAGATATCTCATCATGGTATGAGTCAGGAATATCTAGCTTTAAATCTCCCCTCACTTAGTATTTTTTGTGACCCTGGGCAAGTCACTTAACCTCTTTGTAAAATGAAGGGATTGCCCTTGATGACCTCTAAGGTCCTTTTCAATTCTAAATCTCTATTCCTAAGATCCTCTTTCTATATATTAAATACTTGATCCTGGAATTCTCCAGATCCTCAGTCTAGTTACAGAAGACCCATGGCCTTCTATGGGCTATATCCTCTCCACCATCACCCCCTATTAGAAAATAAGCTCCCTGAGGGCAAGGAATGATTATCTTTTTGTCTTTGTATCCTCAATAACTTGAATAGTGCCTTATATAGGGCATGTGCTCAGTGGACACTTGTTGGTTTGAATTGGACTGATCACCCCACCTGCAGCCCCCAAAGCCCTCCCACTGATGACAATGGTCACCAAGAAATGAGCCCTTCCCTCCCTCCCAAAGGATCTTCTGCCACAATCTATAGCTGCCAGCTCTCTCAGTAGCCTTCAGGACTCAGTGAAGAGGGGATAAAGGAGGAGGAGCCCCTTAGTACCAGGACCCAGGAAAAGGAAAGGTCTCTCCCCATGTAATAGGACAAAGGAGGGATAGGATTGGGATAAATGAACTTCACTCTTTTGTTCCCATCAACCCATGCCAGACACTACATGCATACATATACACATACACATGCATATTCACAATACACACACATATATTCATACATACATGCATATACATATATTCACACATACATGCATACACACATATATTCATACACACATACATTCACATGCATGCATGAGAAAGCTTAGCTAGATTTGACCCAATCCCAGGGTACCACAGCCCGGGAGTTGAAGGGTTAGCAGATTCCCCACCCTTGGTTAGTGCCTGAAGGGAAATAAGTTTCAGGGGCATTGGCCTTGCAAAGTCAAATGCATAAAATGGTGTTCTTCCATAGCACTGGTCCAGTGGTGTACCCCAAGAACCAATACAATCTAAGCTGCTTCTGTTATAAAATGTTAAGCTCCCTCAGGGCAGGGTCTGGATCCTTTTTCTGTTTTTGTATCCCCAGCTTCTAATACAGTGCCTGGCATATAGTAAGTATGAAATTTGTGCTTGTTGAATAAATGAATCAACCCCAGAATGGAATAACCCACCTTGCCCCTCCCGCCCCCCTCCCTCACTCCCACCTCGCCTCCCTTCCCACTCCCTCACCCCCACCTTGTCCCTTTCTCTACAGGCAGCCAAGGGCTGCTGGACCTTTCTTGTAGAATGCCATTTCCCAAAGGGGGCTGCACCTGGGATTTGTAGGATCTGAGGCTCTGCAGTCTTTCCCAGGAATTCTCTAGCCCAGACCTCAGTGCTCCAGAACACATCCCCACAAACACTGTCCCTTCACCTGGGTGTTATTTATGTTATTAGTGGGTGGTTTTAGTTGCAGGGATGTGGGTGGGGTCAGGCCAGGAGTGTTTATAGGCTGACTCAGTCAGGGTTAAGAAGTGAACTGAGAGACCAGGGCAGTGGGAACTTGGACGAGACACTAGTTTGTGCAGAAGAAAGCTATGGAACCTGGGTTGGGGTTTCCAGTCAAGCCTGCTCATCCCAGATTCCCTTGCCCCCTGACAGATAGGCATCAATGGATTCCTATTTTCTTCTGTGCCCTCTGTTCCCTTGTCATGATCTCTGAGGACCCTCACACTCTCAGGTTCTCTGGCTCGCCTCACATAGATCCCACTACTAACCACATCTGCCCAACTCCCTGCTCCTCTGTTCTCTCCCTAGTATGCAGGCTGGCTTGTTCTCTGGGTTGGCTGGAATGCATTCATCATCTGCTTCTACCTGGAAGTTGGCCATTTGTCTCAGGTAAGCACTCCAGCCCCGTCTTCTCTTGCCCATCCCTATCCCAAGCAGCTTCTGACCCAGGCTATCTTAGTGCTCCGGGTGGGAAAGAGGGCAGGGAAGGGAATAAGCGTTTATAGAGCACCTACTATGTGCACAGCACTTTACAAAGATATAATTTGATCATCACAACATCCTGAGGGTTAGGTGCTGTAATCACCCCCATGGGTCTGAGATCTCTTCATCCCCCCAGCTTTGTTATTGTAGTGCTTCCTGTTAGTGCTCACCCCTCATTCTTGTCCCAGAGCTAAGGAACCTGAACATTCCCTAATGCAGGCCTCTGCCCCATGAGATGACACTCTAGCATTGGTCAAGGTCCGTCAGCTTGGATCAGCCACCAAGAAGGAATGGAGATGGAGAATCAAGCATTAATGGCGGGTTTACAAGGTTAGGGAGGTCTCCTCTGCTCTCCCCTGGGCCAGTCTGCCCACAGTTCCCCTTCCACTCCCCACCATGCCTGCGTAGTCACATAACAGCACCAAGCATCACCCCAATTATTCTCAGAAATGTAAGGAAAGGATACCTGTGTGGCCTACCACTGCCCCCTGCTGGCCTCACATAAGATTACAAGGATAGTCCAAAGCTCGAACTCCTTCCCACCAGGAAGGATACATAGACAGACATACACACAACACCTTCTCCTCTTCCAGTCCCTGTTCTCTCTCTCTCTCTCAAATTCCACCCCTCCCTCACCACCTAAGAGATCCAGGAAGATGCAAGAAGATCCATCCCCTTCTTCCAGGTGTGTGTAATGTTGAGTTAGGGTGGGGAAGGTAGGAGGATGTCCACGGAATCCTGAGGCAATACACGTGCACCTGTCCCACATGGAGCAAGAGCATGCCAGCTTGGTCCTATGGAACATACTAAGCATTTACTATCTCACCTTGGACAAGCCACTTGCTTACTCTCTCTAAGGCTCAATTTTCTCAAGGAAAAACTAATACTTCTACCGATCCTACAGAGTTGTGAATGAGAGCAGTCAATCAACAATGAATGAATGAGTGAGTGAGTGAGTGAATGAACGAAAAACCTTTATAAAGCACTTACTAGGTGCCAAGTATATAATACCAGAACTAGGTTCTGCGCAAACAAAAATGAAACAGTCCCTGCCCTCAGGAAACTTCCATTCTGCAAAGGGAATAAAACATGCACACTGAGATGCATAGGTACAAGATAGATATAGAATAAATAGACAGTAATTGGCTGGGGGAATACGGGTGCCATAACAAAATGAAAAATCAGAAGGCAGGAACTTGAGCTTAGCATCCAGCAGGGCAGGGATTTCAAAAGGCAAAGAGGAGGCAGAGTATCCTAGACATAAGGGACAGCCCACTGCAAAGCCACAGAGGTGGGGAATCGAATAGAGCTTAAGAGAAACATCAAATAGTTTTCTATGACCCAGTCAATAAGGATTTATTAAGTACTTAATATAAACCAGGTACTATGCTAAACCAAGTGGGGTGGGGGGGGAGGGCAGGGGGGGTGTACACACAAGAAAGGCCCAAACAGTCCAAGATGTTTATGCTCCAACTAGGGAGACAACATCTAAATAGATAAGTACATGCAACGGATATGTAGTAAATAAAAGGCTACCTTAGAGAGTGAGGAGAGAGGGGAGGGAGGTAAAGGATGGAGATAAGAGAGAGACAGAGAGAGGAGGGAGGGAGAGAGAGAGACAGAGGAGAGAGGAGGGAGAGACAGAGAGGAGGGAGGGAGGGAGACAGAGAGGAGAGGAGACAGACAGACAGACAAAGGCCTCTTACAGAAGAAGGCATCTGAACTGAGTTTTGAAGGAGACCAAGGATTCTAAAGGGGGAGGGAGAGATGAATGAATGAATTCAGTGCCTAAATTGTCAAGCAGTGTGCTAACTGCTTGGGATACAAATCAAAAAAGGAAAACCAGTGTCTGCCCTCAAGGAGCTTACATCCTAATGGCATAGCCCATAAAGGGGAGAGGTGGTCAAGGAAGGGCTTTTTGCTACAGAAAGTTATAAAGACAATCAGAGATGATGTATGTAACCTTAAAGTACCACACAGACCTCACTTTACATTCCACAGACCTCTATGTAAAGCAATTTTACATAATGCAAATTTATGGGGGCACATGGGAGAATGGAGGGAGGGATGAAGGGAGGGGACCACCACATGGTTCAGGGATCCTTGGGGACGGGGGATGGACCTTCAGTACCCAAGCTCAGATGGGCAGAGGACAGACACCATGGCGAACATGGGGGCGGAGGCTGAAAGGTGGAAAAGGTCTCCTCTCTCAGTGTCTAAGGTTTCAAGACAAGCCCCCAGGCCTGCTGTGGCTGCAGTGACATTCTCTCTGCTCCCCTATCTTCTACTTTCACTTGGGGAAGGATTTTTTTTAGGGTTGCTTTTTGGTGTTTTTATTTTGGTGGGAGGTGGGAGGCCACAGAACTCTGAGCTGAGGGGCAGGAATGGAGAGGCAGGGCACAATACTTAATTCCTTTTCCTGATGGGGGTAATGAGAAGTTTAGGTCCCCCTAACCCCTAGCCCACTGTTCCTAGGGGCTGGAGGTAAGGAAGGAAACAGATTTCCTTTATCCTTGGCCAGAGATAGCTTTAGGCCTCTTCTCCTCCCCTGGATCATCTTGACCTAAATGAGTGGAGTAGAAGGTGGGGAGGGAGGAGAGGTTTATACTTCCTGCATACTGATCCCTTTAGGACCGAGACTTCATTATGACCTTCAACACGTCCCTGCATCGCTCCTGGTGGATGGAGAATGGCCCTGGTTGCCTGGTGACACCAGTGCTGAACTCCCGCCTGGCCCTGGAGGACCACCACGTCATCACCGTCACGGGCTGCCTGCTTGACTACCCCTACATTGAGGTGCTCAGCAGCGCCCTTCAGATCTTCCTGGCAGTGAGTTACCCTGTGGCCCCCACACAAGCCTCCCCCTGAGCTCCTTCCCTTCCCCAGGATATAAGAAGGGCTTGGGAGCTAGAAAGGACAAGATCTGGCAACTGAATGAATTTTTGGGTGCAGGAGAGTGAGGAGGATGAGATGATGCCAAGGTTACGCCCTTTAGTGAAAGGCGAAAATAATGGCAGTGCCTTTGACAGAAATAGGGGATTTGGACAGAGGTGGGCTTTGAGGGAAATGAATTCTGGATATATTGAGTCTGAGACATTTCTGGGATATTGAGTTTAAAATGATGATGGATGGATGGATGGATGCATGCATGCATGCATGGATGGATGCATGAATGGATGGATGGATGCATGGATAGATAAATAGATGATAGATGGAAGATAGATTGGCAGATAAATAGATGATGGATAGATAAATGATATATAGATAGTAGATAGGTAGATGGATAGATGGATAGTAGATAGGTAGATGGATAGATAGATTAGTAGATAGGTAGATGGATAGATAGTAGATAGGTAGATGGATGAAGGGAAGGAAATAAGCACTTATACAGCATTTACTGTGTGCCACTTTTTACAAATAGCTCATTTGATCCTCACAACAATCCCACTAGGTAAATACTATTATTATTCTCATTTTACAATTGACGAAACTGAGGCAAGAAGAGTTATAGACAATAGATAGATAAAGCATTTATTAAGCACTTGCTGTATTCCAGGCACTATGCTAAATGCTGAGGATACAAGTACCATACAAGCAAGGAAAATAGTCCCTGCCCTCAAGGAACTTACATGCTATTGAGGAAGCTACAAAGAGGAGAGTTAGAAAGGGGTGAGGAGGGAGTATTTGAAAGGCAGCATGGCCTGGAAATGGCTGGGAAGTGCAGAGGAGAACTGGAACTGGGCAAGGTAAGGCCCAGACTGGCCTATCCAGAGCAGAAATTACATGATATTGAGGCAGTTGGTGATGCTTGACTGAAGCCCAGGGCAGAAAATCAGATTAGATAAATAAATCTGTAAGTCATCTGTAGAGAGTTAATAAATAAATGCTTTTTAAAAAATATATATATATTATTTATTCTTAATAATTTTTGAAATGTTCAGTTCCAAATTCTCTCTTTCCCTTCATCCCCTCCCCCATCCATTGAAGGCAAGCAACATGATATCAATTCTACATGGGAAATCATGCAAAACATATTTTCATATTAGCCATGTTGCAAAAAATAAAAGCAAGAAAATTAAGAGGAAAAAGTCTGTTTTAATCTGCACTCAGCTGATCTGTTCTCTGTGGAGGTGGATAGCGTATTTCATCATGAGTCCTTCAGAATTTTCTTGGGTCACTGTATTGTTCAGAGTGAGCTAATAAATAAATTCAATGCAAATCCCATTTATTTTAGTCTCAAGAGACCTTTAGGCTCAGTACTGAGCCTGACTTTCTTGGTGACCTTGGACAAAAAGATGCCTCGTTGTTTCTGGCCCTCAGTGTCCTCATCTATCAAATGGGAACAATAATCCCTCCCCTACCTCAGTCATGGGGGCTTGGTTCAGATCCAGTGAGAGAGAATGATGGGGAAAGAGCCTTTTCCAAGAAGTATTTGATCAGCAAGGGAGATGGGCCAGTCACAGAGCCAGAGCTGCTTGGCAGCTGCAGTGGCATACTGATACCCACAAAATGTTCAAAGACCTACAGGGAGGGCTCTTCAGCATATTAGGTCGACATACAGAAAACCACTGGGAGAGCTGAGTGGAGGATGGAGAGAGGCAGGGAGACCAAGGGAGAGGCTATTGCAGTAACTTCAGAGGTCTGGAACAAAGGGGGCGGCTGGGGGGAGTAGAGAGAAGAGGTGAGATGTGACAAGGGCTTCAGAGCTAGAAAGGACAAGATTTGGCAGCTGAATGAATTTGTGGGGGACGGGAGAGCGAGGAGTGTGCAATCATGCCAAGGTTACACCCTTTAATGGAAGGCTAAAATGATGGCGGTGACTTTGACAGAAATAGGGAAACTTGGAAGGGGGTGGGCTTCCAATGTTTAATAATATGTGACCATAAGCAACTTCTGTGAGCCTCGGTTTAATGATCTCATCTGTAAGATGGGTATAATAATACATGAAGCAAGATGGGGGGGGGGGGGTTTTGGCAGAGCAGATACAGGGCCCACTTTGGAATCATGAAGTCCTGGGTTCACATCCTGCCTCTGACAGTTACAGAGGATACCTCTGACCATGGACAGATCACTCACCCTCTCAGCCACCCCTGCCCCATCCCACTCCAAACTATACTTTATAGAAAAGCTGCTGCTGAATCATTGGAGGATTGATTCAGAGCTCAGGAAGGAACTTCTGAGGTCATGCAGCACTCCTCCCTTATCTTACAGATGAGGAAAATCAGACTCCAGGGGGGTAAGTCATTTGCTCACTCACCATCCGCATCCCTGCAGGGAGTTGCCATGCCTAATGTAGCCACACTGGTGGAATCCCAAGTAGGACCAGCAAAGTGCATGAGATCATTTCCAGCTGGAAGGGGCCTAAAAGCCATGTAGACCAACTCCTTCCTTTTGCAAAGGAGCAGAGACAGATTCAGTGACTTAATCAGGGTCACACAGCTAGCTCTGTCAAAGATGGAATATGAACCTGGGTCTCCTTGACTCTCCCATGCTTTCTCTCATGTTTAGTACCTACTTCCCAGGGTTGGAGGGAAGGGAATAGGTGTAGCTAGGTGGCGCCATGGATAGCACACTGGGCTCAGGATCGGGAAGACCTGAAATCCAACCTCAGACACTTTCTAGCTATGTGACCCCAAGCAAGTCACTTAACCCTGTTTGCCTCAGTTTCCTCATTGGTAAAATGAGCTGGAGAAGGAAATGGTAAACCATCCACTCCAGTGTTTTGTCAAGAATACCCTAAAGAGTCAGACATGACCCTTTTTCATTTTATTTCATATTATTTCATTTGATCCTCACAACGACCCTTTGAGGTAGGTGCTGTTATTGTCCCCATTTTACATCTGAGGAAACTGAGGCAGGCAGAGGTTAAATGACTTGCCCAGGATCACATAGCTAATAAGTGTGTAAGGCTGGATTTGAACTCACACTTTCCTGACTCCAGCCCCAGCACTCTATTCACTGTGCCACCTGTATAGTGAGAGAATGTATGTATATGAGGCGCTTTGCCAACCCTTGCCGATTTTGCTGGTAGGACCATACCCACAATGCTGAATCCCAACTCCTGTAGTTCAGAGTCAGAACAAACCCAAGGCACCATATAAACCCCCCAAGTAATATTACGCTTGTCCTCTCTGCAAGATCTCTGGAGTTATGAAGGAGGGAGGTGCAGGGTGGGCTTCACTCAGCAGCCTTACAAAGAATACCCAGATTAATGAGCTTACAGATGGAGCCACGGATGTCTCATCCCGGTCTGGAAGAAATCCTGGGTTCTCCAAGGCTCAGCCAGCAGATCATTAAGTCTGGCAGTTGATACCTCCAGCCAAACAGGTTCTGAGAACAGGCTTGCAGTAATGGACTTTGCGCATAAGCTCCAGCTCAGCTGAGTCTTCAGAATCAAGATGGCCACAGGGTCATGAATTTGTTGGCACTAGCAGCTCAGGAGTCCTGGCCTCTACCAAGTTAAGGGGGTACAAGGAGGGGGTGATGGGAAAGAATTCCTTTTTTAAAAGAAGAAAAAAAAGGTGACTACCACTCTGCCCAAGGGAAGACTGGACTTGGGAGGAGAGGGTTTCCTATCCCTTGCTCCACTGACTGCCCATCTCCCCTCTTCCCCTAGCTGTTTGGCTTTGTGTATGCCTGCTACGTCAGCAAAGTGTTCCTGGAGGAAGAGGACAGCTGTGAGTGCCAGCCCTAGATTCCTGGACGTGGGGGTGTCTGGGTGGCCTGCTGGTACCCCAGGGGGTTCCTACAGGCCTGGAGGCACTAGCAGCCCTGGGACTGAAAGAGGGAATCCTGCCTCTATATTCCTGGATCTCTGTCCATCTGTGGCCTACAGCCCTCTGGCACAGGCAGATCCTTGTCCCCCCAGAGGAGACATGTCTTCTGGGGCTGAGGAACCCAACCTAACAGCCCCAGCTCCAAGTCCTTTCCCCAAGGCCCAGTTGGAAACAATCTCCTCCATACCCCCATCCTCAGGGTTCAGGTCCCTGGGGCACTCCCTGCCTCTCATATGTCAGCTCTGTCCCTAATTTCCCCCTCATCATCACTGTAGCTTTTGCCCCTCTTAGGCCAACCCAGTCCCCTCCTGGTCATAGCCTTGCCTCTCCTGAGCCATCCTGGGCCCTTCTCTCCACAGTTGACTTCATAGGAGGCTTTGATTCCTACGGTTACCAGGCCCCTCAGAAGACATCACACTTACAGCTGCAGCCTCTGTACACGTGAGTACCCAGGGTGGGAAAAGGATATAGGGAAGGGGCAGGGGCAGGACACAGTGGGAGGCATGATGGGCATAGAGCCGGGCCTGGCAGCCTGCTCCACAGAGGGAGTGCAGGATTTGGGACCAAAGGACCTGAGTTTGAACCTCTCTGCTGCTTAGTACCTGTGTGACCTTGGGCTTGTGACTTCTCTGTAGGCCTCAGTTTCCTCATCTGTAAAATAAGTGGAAACATAATTACAGGAAAAATAATAAAATGAAGGGGTTGGACTGGATCAGGGTTCTTAAAGTAGACAGGTAACTGGGTAGATAGAGTGCCGGACCTGGAGTTAGGAAGACCTAGGTTCAAATTCAAACACTGGTTGCAGGACCTCCGACAACTGGTCTGCCTCAGTTCCTCACCTGTGAAATGGGGAAAATAATAACTCCCCCGATTTGTTTGAGGATAAAATGAGAGCAAATTGCTTTGCAAACCTTCAAGTGCTGTAACGCAGTTGGTTTTTTTTTTAACTTTCAATATTATTGTTTTCCTTTGTTATTCTATTTATTTTACTTTATGCTTTTAAAAACCTGATTCTGAGGTTTGCCCAGACCGCCCAAGCCCGGGGACTGCCGCCCCCAAAGGCTGAGAAGCCGAGCACGTGCAGGCTTGTTAGGTCGGTCCCTTAGGGCGCTCAGTGCCAGGAGCAGGGGAGAGGACCCTACGAGACACGGGAGCTGGGCGCCAGGAGTGGCCCGAGCCGGGGAGGGGACCTGGCCAGGGGGAGGCGGCGCCTGGGCAGGGGAGCCAGGGTGAGGGATGGGGCTGGGCATGGAGGTTGGGGCGGGCCGGGGGCCAGCGCAGTGCCCCCGCGGGGTGCCTGCCTGCTTCCTCTACAGTGATCGCTCCTGGTTTCCCCCCCAGGTCGGGGTAGCCCCCGCCCCGGCCCTCCGCCCTCCCCGGCGCTGGACACCGGACCCCTCCCTCTGGACTTGACTGTGCCGTCGCCGCGGAGCCGCCTTCCTTTTCTCGCCTGGCCCGCCCGCTGCGCATCCAGCCCAGCCGAGCTCTCCTTTGGACCAGCGCCCAGCGCCCACGCTGCGGGGCGGCCACCCACGGAGCCACGGACAGGAGCGCCCCCTGCCGGCCCGCGAGGACACAGCCCCGACTCAGACCTGCAGGCAGAGGAGGGGACTGGACCCTGAACGGCTGGCCGGGCCCCTGGCTTAGCCCTGGGAACTTGGGGGGAGGGAGGGGAAGGGACTCGTGGGATTTGTATGTTCGTTTTTTTAAAATTAGCCCTGGTACTGAGCCTGTACCTCCCTCTCTGATCTCACCTATCCTCCTTCTCTTACGTGGCAATTGCAACCCCTTCCACTGGGGAGCTCCTCCCCTCCACAGTGGAGCCCCTGTCCTTTCTGTTGTGGGGGACCCACCTTCCAGGAGGGCAGATTGTCAAAGGGACCCCAAAGTCAATAACGTGAAGGCTCCTGTTCAGCCCAGGCCCAGCCCTAGCACTACCGGCCCCCTTTCCTCGCCTTCTCCACATGCCGTCCACACCTCAGCTCTCTGTCCTCCCCAGTAACCTGGTAGCCCAGGATCCAGGGTAGCCATCACCCTAGGTACACTGCTTCCATCTTCCCTCCCACACACAGCCCCGGATCTCCCCTCACCACCACTCAGGTACAGGGCCACCACCTTTCCCTGTTAGCATCCCCTCACCCCTGCCACCTACTGCCACACTCATACTCTTGACGCACTGCAGGGTCCATCTACTAAAGTCTCTGACAAAGCAATAGACCTTTGGGATTAGGTGTTGGGAAAACGTTGCCAGAGGCCAGTGCTTAGAGGGAGAGCAGTTTACCTTCATATAGGGAATTCTTACCCACCCCTTCCAGAAAGGAAAGAAAAGTCTGAGATCAGTTCCTTCCTTTCTTGGGTCTTCTTGACCTGGGCCAGCCACAGTGATCCCTCACATGCCTGGCCTAAACACCTCCTCCTTCCTCATTTCTCATCTTACCTTTCTTTCGTCCTCTTTCCCAGCCCCCCACATTTCCTGACCCAGACACCTCCCCAACACACACACAAACACCTGTACACTCACACACATACATACACACCCCTTCCTGTCTGATCCCTCTTTTCTGTAGGGCCTATCAAACCCCCTTGGAACTCAGGAACCCAAGGCATTGGGGAGTTTGGAGGCCACCCAAATCTGACATACTCTTCACGTCTGTGACATGTAAAGGAGGGAGACCAGGATATTTGGAAAGGCAGAGTACCCACTGCTTCTCTGGAGAAACCTTTGACTGGGGAACATGGTGGTGGGAGACATCTTGTTGCCTCCTTCCCTTCTTAGGGGCAAGATACAGTTACCCAGGCGAATTAGCCTCTTTTGGCAGGAGAGTAGTCTTGGTAGTTCTGGTAGGATTGCTTTGGACACCTGGTTTGGTCCTTGGTGTTCCCTCTTCTCATCTGTAAAGAGGGTGTCATTCCTGTTTCCTAGTGCTGGTCTGTCAGGCACAATGAAAGGATTCGGCAGATTAGCCCTTGGTAGAGGTATAGACACTTGGGCAGGAGGTTGCCTTGTAGGACACAGGTATCCCAAGAGGAAGACAAACCGAGTCTTATCTTGGCCTTTTGATGATAATATCCTCCGGCCTTTCAGATGAACTTTGGCAGTCATTAACCCCTCTAGGGGCACAGCATCCCAAAAGTTGGATTGGTCCATTGACCCTCGATGCCAGGACTTAGCAATAGCCCTTCCCTTTTTTGGTCTGGGCTCCAACTCCCTTTATTAACTCTTTTGAAGACTCCCTAGGTGGAGCCCTTGGCAATTACAGTCCCTGCCTCTAGCCCTCTGGCAACCCCCGGGGAACAAAAAGGAAGGAAGCTCTCCTTTCAGGTTAGCTCCCTCTTGGACCTGGGCTAGCATTCCCTCTTACCTCCTTCATATCACTTCCACCCCTGGGCCAAATGCTTCCAGACATACCCTCTCAACCACCCTCCCTTGCCCAGGCTGGCTCCCCCACACTTCCCTAGGTTTCTGTTCTGTTCTCCTTCTTGGGCCAGAGCCGTCCTCTGCATCCCCCCACCATCCCCTAGCTGATTTTCTCCTCATCCTCTTTCCACCCCACTCCCTTGTTTTTACTCAGCAGGTTTAGCTACTGGTGCTTTGAAGCCTTTTGATTTTTTAAGACAGTCTTTGTAAAGTGAATTGCTTTCTTTTCTAATTTGGGCCAGAAGGACACTATACTTCCCCAACCACCTGCCTTTCCCCCAAAGGTGCTCCCCTGGTTTCTGTGCAGATGGGTTGATTAAAAATGGTGTTTTCTCTTTCTTTTCCTCCCATGTCCTAATTGACCAGGGACAGAACCTCTCACATCCCATCCCAGGTCCAGAAAGACAAGATGGGAGAAGTGGGTCAAGCAGAAGATGGATCAGTGAAGATGTGACAAGGGAGAATCCTAGAGATTGGGAATGTGGGACCTTAATGGCCAAGAGAATGGGGGGCAAGTTGTACTGCAGAAGTGGGGACCCGTTCTTTCCCAGGGTCATAAGCAACAAACATTCATTGACCACCTACTGAGTGGGGGGCAGACCCTGAGAGGTGGCACAGTGGCTAGAACTCCAGGTCTGGAGTCAGGAAGACCTGAGTTCAAATCTGGCTTCAGATGCTAGCTGTGTGACCCTGGACAGGTCACTTCACCCTGTATGCCTCAGTTTCCTCATCTGTAAAATGAGCTGGAGAAGGAAATGGCAAAGCACTCCAGTATCTTTGCCAAGAAAAGCCCAAATGGCGTCACAGAGAATCAGACGTGACTGAAAGTACCAAACAACACCTACTGAGTGCAGGCCTTATTTGTTTAACCTCTCTGCCTCCCTCCCTGAGGCCAGCAGTCAGCAGGAATTCTAGGTGGGAGACTTGAACCGCTATCTGGAGATGATGGCAAAATTCAGGAACCCAGGACCAAAAAGGTTGAGATGAACACAACTAATGGGCAAGCTAGCTGTTAGGGAAGAGCCAGGACCAGTCAGGAACCAGGAGCCACCTAGCAGACAGAGCCCTGACAGTCATGGTTCATGTCTTGGGATGAGGATGTGTGTGATCTGTGCAGGCATTTTGACAGCTGTGATCGATTCCCTTTGCATCAGCCAGAAAAGCCCAGACTTCATAGGATCATCAATCTCAAGCTGGAAGTACAGAGGCCAGATAGTCCAAATCCATTTTACAGAGGAGGAAACTAAGGCCCAAGGAGATTATTGACTTGCCCAAGGTCCCCATAGTACATATCAGAAGCATGATTTGAATCCAAGTCATCTGACCGCAGGGCTCTAACACAATCCACTATTTTTAACCAGAACATGAATTCCAGCTACAGTGTCCCCAAAGTGGTCACCCAGCCTCTTATGGATTTACAGTATGTCTGAATCCAAATCTAGTGTGTGTTCCAATATACTGCTCTGACTCTTCTCCCAAGTAAAATATGGCCCTTGATCCGAGCCTTGAAGAGTAAGTGGAATCAAGACAGAATATATTCCAGGTAGGGAGAGGGAGTCAGCAGAGAAGAAGGCTGGAAGGCACACAACCCATTTAGACAGTGATAAAGATACATGGATGGATTGTACCATCTTGTTGTGGAGTGGTTGGAAAGAAGGCTGTAAAGGCAGGTGAGGACCAGATTGAGGAAACATAAGAGCTAGGCTTTCTATCACGCTTTTATAAATATCCTCACAGCACCCTTGGCATTATGCCCATTTTACAGATGAGGAAATTGAAGTAGACAGAGCATGTGATTTGCTTAGGGTCACAAGACCAAATTAGAACTTGAGTATTTTTAAATTATTTTTTTTTCTGAACAAACATCTGCCTTCTCTCCCTCCTACCTAAATCCCCACCTCCCCCAAAATGAGAATGAAAGGAGAACAAAATCCCTATTGCAAACATGTAGTCGACCAAAACCTATTTCTACATTGATTGTGTTACCTCATTCTGCATTCCTTCTTCACCCCTCTATTGGGAGGTGGGTAATATGTTTCATAGTCAGCCCTCTGGAGCCCTGGTGGGTCATTATGCTGATCAGCCTAATTCCTTCCAAGCTGGAATTCTGGTCTTCTTGACCCCAAGTTCATTTGACTCTTATCTATAAGAGTGTGACCCCACCAGCTGTGAGGTCAAGGGAATTTGGACTTTATCCTACAGGCAATAGGGAGCCATTGAAAAGATCTTAGGCAGGAAGTGACAGGATCACTGTTTTACTTTAGGAAGATTGGTTCAGTAGCTAGGTGTGCAGGGGATGGATGGGAGGCTTGGAGGCAGGGGACCAATTAGGTTATTGTCCTATGCTGGGAAAGAAGTGAGCTACAGCTATGAGAATGTGGAGATCAATATGAGATAAATGCAATAAATGCCTGATCAGGTTCCAGTGATGGAAGATGGGAACAGCAACCTGATTACTTTATGCTCTTGAGTTATGAGCCCCAGGTCAGGGAATGATGGGAGGAAGCTGGGGCTTTGCCATGGCTAGGAGGCAGCAGCTAGGTGCCCTGGTGCATAGTACAGTAGCCAGGTGGGCCTGGAGTCAGGGATACCCTAGTTCAAATTTGACCTCAGACACCTACTAGATGTATGACCCTGGGCAAGTCGCTTAACTTCTGCCTCAGTTTCCTCCTATACAAAAGGAATAACACCTGTTCCCAGGATTGCAAGGATCAAATGAGATAATAATTGTAAATGTCTATATAAATGCTAGCTATCACACTAACTAAACTTGCTGTTTAGTCTAGGACACAATCGGCCAAGAATGAATGAAAAAGCATTTATTAAATGCTTACTGTATCAAAACCCTTTGCTGGGAATCCAAACAGAAAGAACTCGAAGATTTTCCCTATTTTCCAGGAGTTCGCATTCTAATGGAGGAAGCAATACGTATTTAGAATGATCTCTTAGGGTAGAGATGCAAAGCAGATGGGAGCATCTCCCTCTTGGGTCTTTCACACTGGTAAAAGCATTATTTTCTAACACTGAACCATCATATGGTGCCCAGGACTTGGGTGCTGAGAACGTCCTTTTCTGGGTCTCTTAGCTGTGACTGCAGCGCCCCTGCTATGGGACAGAAGTGGGGGCACTCTTGGGCTTACCTGCCCTTGGTGTTGTCGAGGAAGATGGGGCCCTTCCCCACAGTGATGACCACCCCCACCTCCCCAAGGATGGTCAGAGGGACTGGACTGAAAGCAAAGACAGTGGCCCTGGGACGCTGCCATTCCCAAGGCTCTTGGGTTCTGGCCATGTCCGATCTCTACCTTGGTCCAAGGGGAGGTGGCCTCAGAGGGAACTGTGCCCAGCAATGTACTGCTTGTCTCTCCTTCAAGGTTTGTTTCTGCTTCAGCAGAAAGAAATGTTAGGGGAAAGGAGGCTTTGATGAAGAGAAGTATGATGTGTGTGTACCTCAAACATGTTAGTCAGTCAATGAACATTAAGTGTATGGGCATACAAAGAAAGGCATGAGTCCCTGCCCTTAAGGAGCTCACAGTTTAATGGGGGAAGACAATACATAAAAAGCAAAGGGAGGGATAGCCAGGTGACCAGTGAAGAGAGCACCAGCCCTGGAGTCAGGACTCACTTGACACTTACTAGCTGTGTGACCTTGGGCAAGTCACTTAACCCCAATGGCCTTGCTTTCCTCCAAAAAACAAAAAAGGGAGAAGGCTGGGGGTGGGAGTGGCATGAGGAAGTAGTGGTGTAAGTATCAGAGATGATTTCTTGCAGAATGATGAGTTTCTGGAGATCATGAAAGTAGCCAGACAGGAAATGATGAAGTAAATGCTCTGAGTCCCCTCCTTAAAAGGGGGAATCTGGATGGAGCTCTCTAGTGCCCATCCTCTACCCTCTCCACTCAGAGGTTGGGTGCAGATGAGATGGGAATTTCAGAGTTGATCTCATCTTGCAGAATGATAAGTTTCTGGAGATCATGTGTGCCTATGGGTATAGATGACCATGTTATCTTGGTATGTGTGTGGAAGAGGCCTAAGTGGTGTCCATGAAGACCAAATGCTTCCCATTTCAATGTTCAATTCAATAAACTGATCAAGTGTATAGCACTGTGCTAGAAAGATGGCCCAGGTCCTGCCCTGGAGAAATTTACATCATTGCGGGGAAACAAGACACATCCCAAGGAAGATATTCTACAAGGTGGGGGTATGATGGGAGGGATCTGGACAAAATGCTGGAGGACACTCCAGGGAAAGTGTTCTTCCTAGAAGAAACATAAATCCAAGATGTAGTTCAGCAAAAAAGGAGGAAGCGGGCAGCTTCTTTGCATACGGGAAGGTTAGAGGCTCATCTCAAATCCCTGCTTTTAAACTGGATCCAGGGAGAGACTATCTCCCCAGCCCATATCACAATCTTGTGCGCTCTGACTGGTAGAAGAGACCTAAAGGAGGCACCTTTAGAGGTCCGCATCTGAAGCATCTCAAAGCAAAGGCGCAGCTGTAGTAGTCCTGGTGGGATAGAAGCCTTTGGGTCTCTTGAACCCTTCTCCCTCAGGAGCTATGGACCAGAAGAGTGAAATGGTCAAAACAGCTGAATTTGGAGTCAAAAGAAACTAGGGGCCGGGGTCTAAAGAAAAGACCTTCTCGATGGGAGTGGGGAGGAGAAAAGAACGTGAAACCAAAATTGAATTTAAAAAATAACCCAGATTTGAATCTCAACCCCTCCTCTTACCAACAAAAAATCCTTGGGCAGTCACTTAATTCTTCTGGAGCTCAGTTTGCTCCAGTGAAATGAGGCAGTTGCTAACTCTTACCTCTGCAGTCTCTATCATGTTATAATGTGGATGCTCCCTAATATCTTCTGCTTCTGCTCTTCTGGATGCCCTTCCTTCTCTCCCTCGGGATCCTGGATTGCAGATAGACCTCTTCTTTTCCCGTCACTCAGTCTAGCTTAGCGTTGGCTTTGATTCCTTCACCGTCACCTTCATCACACAGCAAACCATGCAATCATGTACTCCTATCATTTCAAAAAACTGCAATCACCTGTGGCCTTAAACGGGAAAGGAACGAAAATCCAGCCCCTGTTCTCCTTGGCTTATACTGTTGGTTTAATACTCTTCTATTATCACGGGTGAAAAGACAATAACTTGGGACAGGAGGTGATTTTGAACTAAATGGCTTCCGATTTCCATTCTGGCTCTAAATCGAAAATCCTATGATTAGTATCCCAGTCCTTTCCTTCCAGAGGCTTCTCAGATCATCCCCTAAAGCAAAAGCCCACAAATTTGGGGGCTGAGAACTGAAGACTGACTAAAGAGTTGGTTTTGATATCAAAGGTCTCGGTTCAAGTCAACCCCTGACACTTCCTGGCTGTGTGACCCTAGTCAAGTCATTTAATTTTTTAGTACCCCTGACAACTCTGGAAGATTATATATGTATGTATGTGTATATGCATATACATATAATGTGCATTAAAATGTATACACGTATGTGTGTTGTAGTACATACATGCACATACATTTTAATGCATATACTATATGCATATACATATACATACGTTTTGTTGTTGTTTCAGTCATATCGGCAAAGATACTGGAGTGATTTGCTATTTACTTCTCTATCTCATTTTATAGATAAGGAAACTGAGGCACCCAATTGTTTTTTGTTTAATCAATTTGGTGTGTTTGACCCCATTGGAAATTGGCAAAAATACTGAAGCAGTTTGCCATTTCCTTCTCTAGTTCATTTTACAGATGAGGAAACTGAGGCAAACAAGGTTAAGTGACTTGCCCAGGGTCACACAGCTAGGAAGTGCTTGAAGTCAGATTTGAACTTGGGTCTTCTTGACTCCAGGCCCAGTGCTCTGTGCACTGCATAAGCTCATAGATTTAAAGTTGGAAGGGGTCTTATCCAGTCCAATCCCTCTCATTTTACAGATAAGGAAACTGAGGCCCAGGGAGATTGAGTGACAAAACTAATAAGAATACAAATGAGGTGTCCAATGTCCCTCAGGTAGTAAATAGCAGTCAGGATTCAAACCCAAGTCATCTGGTACGGGAACCATTACACTTGCTGTGGTGCCCCATTGGCCTTGTACACGGGAGAAGAAGAGATTCTTGGGTATGTTTCCCCAATGACATGGAAGAGACTGTAGCTTCGGAAATAGGAGTAGCCTTTATGGCTGAGGGAGCAGTGAGGAAAGGCAGCTCAGTTGCCCTGGTAATTTAGTATCCTGGGCTCTCCTGTCATCACTGTATGACCACTGAGTCACTTCCTTTCCGGAAGCCTCAGTCTGCCCCTCTGTAAAATGAAGCACTTAGACTAGGGAGCTTCTAGAGGCTCAGGAGGCAGGGCTGCAAGCTGGGGAGAGGCTTGTCTTTAGCAGACTCCCATTCAGCTGGTGTCAGTTTCCTGCCTAGTCTAGGCTCCTATAGAGGGACCCTCCCCCTGATCCAGGCTACTCCAGAGCTCCCCTTTCCCAAAATGAATCCCGCTATTTTTCCTGTGCTATGTTTCAGACGTTCAGCACTATAAGCAAACAATCCCTGCTAACACGTTCATGAGTATTTTACTTCCTCCAAGGAGCAGAGTGGTCCTGGCAATTACTGTGCACATGTCTCCAGAAGGCTCCTAGTACATTACTCAAATGGAGAGCACTCTAGGCAGCTTGTCAAATTGGCAGGGGATAGATTTAGGAACAAAGCATCTCTGGCAGCTGCCCACTCCCCTTAAACATAGGTGCCTTCTTATAGGAGGCATATAAGATTGTATTGAGGGGAGGGAAGGGCTAAGCATTCAGAACCAGGGAAACCAGTGGACAAATTCTGTCCCCAGCATTCATGAACCCCCAGGTTAAAAACCTCTACTGTTCATTTTGTAGATGGAGACACTGAAGCCGAGAAAGAACAAATGACCTCTGACACCTACTGGGCAAGTTATTGAATATTTCAGGGTCCTGGACAGTTCTCTAAGACTTTCTGGGTATCCTTAGAGCTTAGCACAATGCCTGGAACATAGTAGGTGCTTAATAAATGCTTGTTCTAGCCATGTGACGTTGGGCAAGTCACTTAACCCCTGCCTTCCCCCTGCAAAAAAAATTGCTTGTTGACCAACTTTTCTCTCTATCGTGCTTTCTCCCCAACTTTACCTTCTTTAAGCCTTAATTCTGTCATCTGTAAAATGGGTGTACAATACTTGAAGTGCTTACCTCACAGGGTTGCTGTGGGAATCAATAGAATGAGATAATGCAAGAAAAGAAGAGGTGTAAATGTCAGTGATTGTCAATCTCCAGAAGCCCCAGCTTACCTAGTCAGGGCCTGGCAGAAAGCTTTTCTTAGAAGAGAACTCCCAGGCCTCAAAAACTTGGATGGGTTTCTAGCGACACCAGCAAAGGGAGCACAAGCAACTGACCAACCTGTACGCATTTATTGAGGACCTACTATGTGTCAAGGTGCTAGGATTACAAAGACAAAGATGAAGCATTCAAGGAGCTTAGGTTCTATCAGAGGAGATAATGCATACAGACACAAGTGAGTGTCTGTAAAATATCTAAAATAAATACAAGGAGAATCGGGGAGTGCACAGACAAAGCTTCGTGTTAGAAGGGGGTCTTCTGAAAGAATTCCAACGGAGACAAGAGGAGAGAGGGCATTCTGAGCATGAGGAACAGCTAGTGCAAAGACCCCGAGATGAGAAGTGAACCTTTATTCATAAATGGTCAGTCTGGCCAGATGATGGAATATGAGAAGAGGAGTAATGTCCAGTAAGGTTGGAAAGGTAGGGTGGAGGAAGCTGCAAAGGGCTTTTAAAAGTTAAGCAAGGCGGTGGCTAGGTGGTGTAGTGAATAGAGCATGTGCCCTGGAGTCAGGAGGACCTGAGTTCAAATTTGACCTCAGACACTTAACACAAAAAAATAGCCATGTGACCTTGGGCAAGTCACTTAACCCCAATTGCCCTGACTTCCCTCTCCCCCTGAAAAAGACAAGTTAAACAAGGAGGGGTATTGAAGTGCCACAGTGGAAGAGCACTGGACTCAGGATGACCTGAATTCAAATCTAGCCTCAGATACTTCCTAGCTGTGTGACCCTGGGCAAGTCACTTCCCCCTGTTTGCCTCAGTTTCCTCATGTGTAAAATGAGCTGGAGAAAGAAATGGCAAACCATTCCAGCATCTTTGCCAAGAAAACCCCAAATGGGGCTACAATGAGTCAGACAAGACTGAAAAATGACTAAACAAAAACAATTCTGGAATACTTTTCCTTCTCTCACATTGCTATGACTCTGGTACAGGTCCTTATCACCTTACACCAGAATTATTCTAATAGCCACTGGTGGGTCCACCTGCCTCAGGTCACTCCCCACTCTAGTCCATCCTTCTTCCTGATGCCAAAGGGATTTTCCTAAAGCTCAGGTCTGACAATGTCACCTCCCCTCCTCAATAAACTCTAATGGCTCCCTATTGCCTCCAGGAGCAAATAGAAAATTCTCTGTTTAACTTTTACAACTCTTCACATCCTGGCCCCTTCTTACTTTTTCAATATTCTTACACTTTACACCCCTCCACATACTCTGTGATCCAGTTGATGGGGATGGGATCTGAACCTCTAAAAGGAAAAGACCATGCCTTTGGGATCTGGACCCCAAAAAGGAAAAGCCCCTGGATTTTCCCAGGAGGCCCAAATTCCTGGTGTTCACTAGGGCAATCAGCCCTTCCCAAACCTGGACCTTGTCTTCTCGGGCCCATCTTATATCTTCCCTTCTCTACACTAAATATCCCTGGCATGAAATGATGTGATCTCAAAGGCTCTGCTGTCTGCTGGACCCCCTCTGGATGTATTTATTCTAACTTGTCAAAGTCCACCCCTCGAACACAGCACCCAGACTATAAAAGAAGGGGATTGAACTAGTTGCTCTCTAAAGTTCATTCCATCTCTATGTCAATGGTCCTCTGAACCAATGAAACCAGAGCATTCCAGTTGTGGCCTGACCAGAGTAAGGGAGGGCAGGCCTATCACCTCCCCAGTCCTGGACCCTGTTTCTCTGAATGCAGCCTGAGGAAGCAGGCAGGCAAGCAGGGAGACTGGACTGGGAGCTCCTGCCCCTTCTGATTCCCTCTCCTGAGCTCACTCTTCTGCAATGCAGAATACTGTCCTGGACAGTCCGGGAGGACTATCCCTCCTGCTCCATGAGAACCCAGGGCTGCTTGGGGCATCCTGAGGTCTGAGCTTTTCTTGGCAAATCTTCTGCCCATCAGCTGGGGGGTAGGGAGGGGTAGTGGGTTATGAGGGCCTTTCTGTGTCTCACTCAGGCCCTTGGGGCTCGATCCAGTTCTGCTGGGAAGAAGGTGAGGTGTCCTTGCCCAGAGGTGACACCACCCAAGCTTTTCCAGAGAAGTTATGTTGGAACATGTTATTCACCCAAAGAGCTTGGGAAGGGGGTGGGGAAGGGAGCAAATGCCCAGGGTCACAAGTACAATACAAAATTGGGCTTGAAATGGGATGAATAAGGAGGCATCAAAGGGCTGAGGGCCTCTGGCAAGGAGCCACCTTAGAGTTAGTGGGGGAGGGAGGAGGAGAGAGAGGAGGGGAAAACCAGCCACATGGAGATCTTGTAAGGGGGGAGGGGAGAGAGGCTGGAGGCTTGATGGATGTAGAGAGAGAAAAGTAAGGGGTCCCTGACAGGCTGAACAAAAAGAGATGAAACCTGAAACTTTTAGCATGTACAGAAGACGTAAGGGAAAAATCCCTCTAGTCCAAAAGAGGGAATCCCCCTCCTTTACCCAAGGTCCTCAGGGACAGCAGGCTAGGAGGCATGCCTGGGTTTGTAGGGATAGAGCTGGGATAATAATGCAGGAGCCTCCATAATCAGATACCAGGCTCAGGGTGGGACCTCAGAGGTCACTGGGGCCAACCCTCTTATCTTACAGATAAGGTAATAATGCCTCATAGGTCCCTGGCCAGGCCATAAGTAAGATAACAAGATAACATATGTAAAGTGCTTTACAAAACTTAGAGTATTATTAAAATACTAGTTAGTGGATAGAGTGTTGGGCTTGGAGTGAGGAAGACCTGAGTTCAAAACACTTACTATTTGTGTGACCCTGGACAAGTCGCTTAACTCTGTTTGCCTCAGTTTCCTCATCTATAAAATGAGCTGGAGAAAGAAATGGTAAACCACTCCAGGATCTCGGCCAAGAAAAACCCAAACAGGGTCAAGAAGTGATGAACACAAGTGAAACAAGTGAACAACAACAAATTACTACCACTCCTCCTCCTCCTCCCCCTCCTTCTCCTCCTCCCCCTCCTCCTTCTTCTCCTCCTTCTCCCTCCTCCCCCTCCTCCTCCTCCTCCTCCTCCTCCTTCTCCTCCTCTTCCTCCTTCTCCTCCTCCTCCTCCTACTGAACATGAACCATGGGACTGTGGACAATTCCCTTAATGCCTCTGGGTCTCTGGTTCCTCATCTGAAAAAGAGTGAAGCTGGTGACTGCTGGGGTCACTTTTGGCTCTAAATCTATGATCTTGTGATTTCCCCCGTTTATAAATGTACATTTTCTCATTCCTTGCCTTAGTGGCTTCTCACCACAACCTTATAAGGGAAGCAATGCACTATTCTTATACCCATTTTCCAGAGGAGGAAACTGAGCATCAGTTCCAAGGGGAAGAACTCAAGAATTCAAGGAAGACTTCAAGGCAGGGGACCTGGGTTCCAGTTCCAGGACTGCCACCTTCTAGGCGAGTGACTCAGATTGTCTAGGCCTTAATTTCCAATTCCCTAAATGAAGGGACTGAATATTCCATGATGCCAGTGCTCTCTGAATTCTGTTGTCTGAATGAACAGGCCCAAGGTCAGATAGTTAGTCTGAGGCCACTGTTTACAAGTACTCTGAGATTAAAAAGTACTTTCACATAGATTGTGTCATTCCATAATGAACTGGAAGGAGTGGGTCCTCTGCCAAAGGGATTTGTGGGGAAAGCAGGCCCTTTGGGGAGTGAGCCAGGTCTCCCCTGGCTTTTCTTCTGAGGGATGAGCCACATGCCCCTCCCAGGCCTGGCATACTTCCTTTTCAGAATCATTCTCTCATTTCCCACAGTAAAAGTGAAGCCTCACTAATACGGAAATATGTCTTGCATGACTTCACTCGTGTAATGGGTATCATATTGCTTGCCTTCTCAATAGGTGGGGGAGGGGCAGGAGGGTGGGAGAGAATTGGGAACTCAAAATTTTAAAAAATGTTAAAAATAAGTAAGTGAATAAATGAATAATTTTTTTAAAGTGAAGCCTTAGAATCCAGATGATTCAGAAACCAATAATAACAGCTCATGTTTACATAGCATTTTACAAATACCACACTCTATTCTCACAACAACCTTGAGAGGGAGGTGCTATTATCTCCATTTTATAGATAAGAAAACTGAGGCTGAGGGTGGCTAGGTGGCACAGTGAATAGAGCACCGGCCCTGGAATCAGGAGGACCTGAGCTCAAGACACTTGACTAGCAGTGCTACCTTGGGCAAGTCACTTAACCCCAATTGCCCTGCCTTCTACCCTGCAAAACCAAACCAAAATAAAACAAAAACGGAGACTGAGATCAGTTAAGTGACTTGCCCAGGGTCACACTGCTAGGAAGTGTGGTTGAAAGCAATTTGAATTCAGATATTCCTAAATCCAGATCTAAGTATTCAATCCATTGGTCACTCAGCTGCCTCTAATTATAATAGAGGCAGTTACCGGTAGGTGGTATAGTAGATGGTTCAATGAAACCTGGGAGTCAGAAATGGTGTCGAACCATTGACCTGGTGTCAAATTTAGAGACTAACTAGCTGTGTGACCCTAGGCAAGTCACTTAACTGAGAATCCAGCTTCAGTGTCCTCATCGGTAACATTTAGAGAGTTCTGAAGTGCTTTCTTATATCCCCTCTGAGTTAGCTGGTAGATAGAGGACTGGGCCTAAAATCAAGACCTAAGTTCAAAAATCAGCCTTGGACATGTATTAGCTGTGTGACCCTGGGCAAGTCACTTAACCTGTTTGTCTCAGTTTTCTCTACTGTAAAATGTAGATAATCATAGCATCGACTTTGCAGAGTTGTTGTGAGTCTCAAATGAGAAAATATTTGTAAAAAAAAAAAAGATGCTTAGCAAAGTGCCTGGTACACAGTGGGCATTATATATCATTATTATATATTATTTCCTTCCCTTCCCTCCCCTTGAAACCTACCTCTCTGCAAGGACTACCAATTACTAGCACTTTATTAGCAATTACAAGCAATACAATCTTAATCCCTCATCTCTATGACTGGAAATGGGGGCTTGAGCTGATAGATGTGTCTGACTTTTTTTTATGCCCTCAAGCAACCAGTGGTGATTTTGCCTGATTGAGCCTTAGGTTTTTGGGCCAATCAAGAGTCAGGGAAAGCTTCTTTGCCTTTTAGGGAAAGAATTAGACTAGTGTACATGATGAGGCACTGTGGTAGATATTTTTCACACCCACATGAGGCAACCACCAAGTGCACATTCAGCCTACAGGTTTCACATATAGATGAGGAAACTGAGGGGTCTAGAGTGGTGAGTGACTGACCCAAGGTCCTATAGCCTTGTAATAGAAAAGTTGGGATTCAGATCCAAGTGTTACACCTGGAAATCTAAGGCTATTTCCACTTCCCCTTTCAGCCTTAGGAATCAAGTGACTTTCCCCTCCTCTCCCTCACCCCCCTCCCTTCTAGGGCATTGGGAGAAATCCAGGTGGGAAGCCTTTGGTGAGTCTTCTGTGCCCAGGGCAAAGACTTCCCCTCTTCCTGTTTTCTGATATTTGCAGCTGTGGGGTTGGCAGTCCTATAAGTGTTCTGAATTCCCCTACTGACAGGAGCCCATAAAAGGACAGAGGCCAGAGGAGGACCCTGTTCTGGGAAATCTACCCCTCAGCTATTTTCCCAGTTCAAAGCCCAGTTTTGTATGGGATTAGGAAAAAAAGATTACAATAATTAGAACCCCAAAGGTCCTTGGAAAATCAGCTAGTACTATTTCTCCTATAACCTTTCTCACCCTTCCAATTTTTCAGAAGAGAAGAAACTGAGGTCTCAAGAAGTTCTTTGACTCCTACAGGTAATAAATAGGAGAGCCAGACCCCTCCCTCCCTCCCTCCCTCCCTCCCTTCCTTCCTTCCTTCCTTCCTTCCTTCCTTCCTTCCTTCCTTCCTTCCTTCCTTCCTTCCTTCCTTCCTTCCTTCCTTCCTTCCTTCTTTCCTTCCTTCCTTCCTTCCTTCCTTCCTT
>NW_027187400.1:960091-1126906 GCF_028583685.1 Petaurus breviceps papuanus
TTCCTTCCTTCTTTCCTTCCTTCCTTCCTTCCTTCCTTCCTTCCTTCCTTCCTTACCTGTGGGTGCTCTATCCAAAGGCATATAAATTTTGATTACTGAAATCTTGCAAGATATCTTGGGGTTTGGGGGCTAGATTTCTTTCTTAAGGACCATACCTTAAACCCAAATCACTCTGCCTCTCATTGATCAGCCAACAACAGTTCCCAGCCCAAGCCCCACTTAGTCATTGCTCGGGCCCCAATGGCTCAGAGTGAATGTAAATATCAACTGTTTCTGTTTTGACCAAAAACCCTAAGGGTTTTTAAGACCCCTCCTAGATTGATTTTTTTTTAACTAGGTAAAAGAGACCATTCTTTGCTTCATTTCTCTTAGCCTTTAATCACTAAATGAGCATTGCCTCAGTCAAACCAAGACCTGGGAAAGACCTTGAAAAAGACCTGCTGAAAAAGACCAAAGTCTCCCAGTGCATCCAGGCTAATCTCCAGTTGTCCTGATCTATATCTGGCCACTGGGCCCAAATGGCTCCAGAGGAGAAAGTGAGGCTGGTGACTTTGCATAGTCCTGCCTCATTTAATCCAATTCATTTGCAAGTCATGGTATCACCTTCCTGATATCAGGGTCCCCTTTGAAAGCAAAGGGCAAACAGGAGAGCCAGGACTCTTACACAGATCCTCTGAATTCACATCCCATGGTCTTCCCATTACATCAAGATGTCCTCTTCCCATCATAAATGTTCCTCCCACTGTTAGTCACCAATGGTTAATGACCCAGTTCCATTTAACCAAGTACCATCAATTAGATTTTACAAAGGAACATTACTTTAAAAACATAGCAAGAATTACAGTACAAACATTTCTCTCCAACAGCTAAGAGCGCACAACTGCTCCTTATACCACTTTGGTCCATAGGGAGAATAGACTCAAATTTAAAGCAATTTCTACATGGCATTTACAACCATCAGTTCACTTTTTTTTAATATTTAAAAATTTAAAAAATTATTTTTAACATTCTTTTCTTTTTAAACTTTGACTTTCAAATTCTCTCCCTCCTTCCTCCCTTCCCCCATTCACTGAGAAGACAAATAATCTATCATTTATATGCATGAAATCATATAAACCATATTTCAATATTGGCCATTTTTTTTAAACAAACAAGAAAATTAGAAAGTGAGAAAATTTTACTTCAGTTTGTACTCAGAGTTTATCAGTTCTCTCTCTCTCTGGAGGAAGATAACATTTTTCATCATTAGTCCTTTGGAATTGTCTTGGATTATTGTATTCCCTAGAGTAGCCAAATCTTTCACAGTTGATCACCATTACAACATTGCTGTTACTGTGCACAATGATCTCCTGGTTCTTCTCACTTCACTTTATGTCAATTCATATAGGTCTTGCCATGTTTTTCTGAAGCCACCCTCCTCCTCATTTCTTATAGCACAATAGTATTCCATCACAATCATATGCCATATCTTGTTCAACCATTCCCCAATTGATGGGCATCCCTTTGATTTCCAATTCTTTGCCATCACAGAAAGAGCTCCTATAAATATTTTGTATACATAGCTGTTTTTCCTTCTTTGATCTCTTTGGGGTGTAGATATAGTAGTAGTATTGCTAGATCTGAGGGTATATGCATAGTTTAATAGCCCTTTGGGCATAGTTCCAGATTGTTCCCCAAAATGGTTGGACTAGTTCACTACTCCATTAACAATTCACTAGTGTACCTATCTGCCTCTTCTCTCCTCCAGCATTTGTCATTTCTGAGAGGTGGTACTTCAGACATGTTTTAATTTGCATTTCCCTAATTAATAGTGATTTAGAACATTTTTTATATGATTATAGATAGCTTTGATTTCTTCTTCTGAAAATTTCCTGTTTATATCCTTTGATTATTTATCAATTGGAGAATGGCTCTTTTTTTTTTTTAAATAAATTTGACCCAGTTCTATATTCAGAATATATTTGATAGGGCTATATGGAGTGTTCAAGGGTAGCTAGATGGTGCAATGGATAGAGAGGGCTGGCCCTAGAGTTAGGAAAACTCATTTCCCTGAGTTCAAATCTGGCCTCAGACACTTACTGTGTGACCTTGGACAAGTCACTTAACCCTGTTTGACTCAATTCCTCATTTGTCAAATGAGCAGGAGAAGGAATTGGCAAACCACTCCACTATCTTTGCCAAGAAAACCCCAGATGGGGTCACAAAGAATGACCTAAAATGTCACAATAAATGGAATGTTCAGGAAGGGCTAGCACCTCTGGTTTGAGGGCCTGCTGAGTTCTTTTCAGGGCTGCCCATTCACTTTTGGTGAACATCTTCCCCTAATTCTCACCCATGACTCCAAGAAGCTGGAGCACGCAACATAACCACACTGTGGCAAACCATCTCGGCAGACAGACTAAACCAGGTTGAGTTAAGGAAACCCATCAGTGAGTTAAGGAGATATCTACCCCAAGTATGTGAAGACTTCCACCTGGTAGAACAGGAGATGAGAACAACTTGTCCCAACAGCCAAGGAAGGCAGCTGAAGCAAGTGCTGTGGAGAGATTAGAGCTGGTCAGACATCAAAGACACCATCCACTGCATTCTGGGTCATCACCAATCGTCCTGACTTTTGCCTTGCCACTGAACTTTGATGAATCTGGAAAAGAAAGTGAGGCTGATGACTTGCTATAGCTCTGCCTCACTTAAATCCAATCCCCACACAAGTCAAGACATCCCCCTGTGGTATCGTTCCTCTTCAAAAATGAAGGATAAACATTTATTTGAGGAATTAGACCTTTGTCAGAGAAACTTGCCACAATTTTTAAAATGATATTTCATCATCTACGGTACATTTTAGCGAAATGTAATTTCCTTGAATATCTCTTTCTCTCTATCTTTCTCTCTCTCAAAGTCTGCAGCATGTGGTGCTCTTTATTAAGAAACAACACACACTAAGGCAGTTTTCTTGTATAAAAGTGGGCAGGGCTTTAGTTAATTTCTCCATAACAGTCATTGGGGCTTGACTGCAGAGGTTTTAGGCATAATGTAACTTTATATATTTTATGATTTGTGGGATTGATGATGGGTTTTTTAATTTTAAAGTTTTCTTTCTGAGGTGGCTAGGTGGTGAAGTGAATAGAGCACTGACCCTGGAGTCAGGAGGACCTGAGTTCAACTCTGACCTCAGACACTTACTAGCCATGTGACCTTGGGCAAGTTGCTTAACCCCAACTGCCCTGCCCTCCCCCCTCCAAAAAAGCAAGAAAAAAGTTTTCTTTGTTTATAGATAGGTAAGTCTGAGTAATGCAGCAATATGATGGAATTATCTCTTTTAATCGGGTCTATTTTTGCTTTTACTTAGTCTGAGATTATAATTGTTATCCCTGCTCTTTACTTCAGCTTAAGCATATTAGAGTCTGCTCCAGTCCTTTATTTTAACTGTGTGTATCTTTCTGTTTCAAGTGTGTCTCTTGTAAACAACATATTGTTGGATTCTGGTTTCTAATCCATTCTGCTATCTGTTTCTGTTTTATGGGTGAGCTCATCTCATTCACATTTACAGTTATGATTACTAACTGTGTATTTCCCTCCATTGCATTTTCTTCTCCTTTTTTATCCTGTCTCTCCTCAAAAGTCTGTTTTGCTTTTAACCATTGCCTTCCTAAATCTGACCTCCCTTTTATCAGGTTTTATCATGCCCCCTCTTTTTATTATCTCCTTGCCTTCCTATTTCCTTATTCAGTAAGTTAGATTTCTATACACAACTGAGTGTATATATATTCTTCCCTTCTGATGAGAGTGACATTCAAACATTGTCCACCACCACTTCATTTTACCCTCTACTATAAAAGTTTTTCCTTGTGTACCTCTTTTATGTGAGAAAATTTTCCCCATTCTACCTTTCCCTTCCCCCTTCTCTCAATACATTTCTGTTTCTCCTGTCTTCATTTTTCTTTTGAGATCATTCCAACATAATTGACTCATATGCTGTCTGTCTAAAAAAAACTCCTTTCAATTGCTCCAACAATGATAAAGTTCTTAGGAGTTACATGTATCATCTTCCTATAAAGGAATGTAAACAGTTTAACTTTATTGAATCTTTTACGATGACTCTTTCATGTTTACTTTTTTGTGCTTATCTTGAGTCATGTGTTTGAATGTCAAATTTTCTATTCAGTCCTGTTTCTTTCATCAGGAATATTTGAAAGTCCTCTGTTTCATTAAATATCCATTTCCCCCATGAAGGATTATACTCAGTTTTGCTGGATGTTATTCTTTTTTAAATTTATTTTAATTTTTCTTATTTTTTAAAGCACTTGGGGTTAAGTAACTTGCCCAAGGTTACACAGTCAGTTTTTTGTGTATGGGTGTTAAGTATCTGAGGCCATAACCGATCCTGGGTCCTCCCGACTCTGGGGCCAGTGCACTTACTATGCCACCTAGCCTCCCCCTGAATAAGTTATTCTTGGTTGTAATCCTAGCTCCTTTGCCTTTTGGAATATCATATTCTAAGTCCTTTGCTCTTTTAATGTGGAAGCCATTAAATCTTGTGTGATCCTCACTGTGGTTCCACAATATTTGAATTGTTTCTTTCTGGCTGCTTGAAGTATTTTCTTTTTGATCTGGTGTAGCAGCAAGCACCCTGGAGTCCCTAGGGTGGCTGCTCACACAGGTTCTTGAATCTGCTTTGTTAAAGGAAAGCAACTCAAAATGGGTTAACAAACTTACTTTAATCAGTCAAACATGTATCATTTACCTAGTTCAGGGGAAAAAAGTCAGCACCCCGAACTTCAGAATACACAGACAGAATTATCAAGACAGAAACAGATCAAGTAGACAGATTTCCAAACTGTCCAACCATTACATCCATACCCAGTCAACATCTGGGTTTCAACATCTGGGTTTTTTCAAAGCTGGGGGGCTCTGGACAATGGCTTCCCAGAATCCACATCAAATCACAGAACACTTCTCAAAGTGAGCCCCCAAAACAAAGCTACACATCAGGGCTTATATAGCCTCCTCCTGGCTCAGAGAATGTAACAACCTTATTGACTCACTGACCAATCAAGAAGTATCTACTGAAAATCAAGCCTCCCACCCCAGGCTCCAGGTGCACTTTAGCCTAGGGGCAGGGAAGATCTTTAAAATTTACATTCCCATTACATCTGGGAGTTCTGGAATTTGACTATAATATTCCTGGGAGATTTCATTTTGGGATCCCTTTCAGGAAGTTATCAGATGATTCTTTTGATTTCTATTTTACCCTCTGGAAATAAGATATAAGGGCATTTTTCCTTTATAATTTCTTGAAATAAGATGTCTAGGCTCTTTCTTTGATTATGGATTTTAGTTAGTCCAATAATTCTTAAATTACCTCTCCTTGTTTTTCAAATGTGATATTTCGCATTCCCTTCTATTTTTTTTTCATTCTTTTGGCTTTGTTTTGTTGTTTGTTTTTTTGATGTCTAATGGAGTCATTAGTTTCCACTTGCTCAAAACTAATTTTTAAAGAATTATTTTATTCAGTGAGATTTTGTGCATTTTTTTCCATATGGCCAATTCTGTTTTTTAAGTAGTTCTTTCTTTTGGTGACTTTTGTGTGTCTCTTTTACCATTAGGGCAATTCTGTTTTTTTAAGGTGTTATTTTCATCAGTAACTTTTTTGTGCCTCTTTTTGTTAATTTTTTAAAATAATTTTCAAAGTATAACTCTCATTTCTTTCCCCAGTGTTTTTAAATTATTCATTTCTTTCTTTAATTCTTCCAGAAATTCTTGTTGGGCTTGGGTCCAAATAGCATTTTTCTTTGAAGATCTTTTGGTAGTTGTTTTTACATTGTTGTCTTCTTCTGCATTTATGTCTTGGTCTTCCCTGCCACCTTAGTAGCTTTTTATGGTAAAATTTTTTGTTTTTGTTGTTGTTTGCCCATTTTCCTAGTCTATTTCTTGACTTTGAACTTTATGTAAACGTTAGGCTTTTATCACCTGGTGAGGGAACCACTATCCCAAGCTTTTTTCACACTGCTGTCTTCAGAGCTAGTTTGGGAGACCTGCAAGTTTTTGGTGCTTCCAATGTGGTCTGATTCTGGGAGAGGTATGACTATACTATATTGCTCTCCTGGTCTCCTCTTTGGTCTTTTCCCAGGAAGGGCCTTTGATCCCCTGCAGCCACAAATGCTAGTGGTCTCTTTGCTTTAGAACTGTGACCAGGGCCCCTGTTCCTCTAGTCTTTCTCTCCACACTGGAACTACAACTCAGAACCATGTATGGGTTAATAGAGTTTCCAATCAGTAACAGCTACACTCAGTGCCAGCAGAGGGTCCCCTTTAATCTCTTTCTGAGCAGCAGTCTGATCTCCTTGCCATCTCTAGGATGAGAGTTCCAAAAGCTGGTGCTGCTATGGCTACTGTTGCTGCTAACACATGTGTGAGGGCTCTGGACAGGCTTCTACCCCAGTGTCACAAACTTCTTTTGCTGACCTTCTTAGGCCAGAAAAATGTCTCACTCTGACCTTTTCTTGACTCTGCTGCTCCAAAATTGGATTTGAGGCATTATTTTAAAGTTGTTTGGAAGGGAGTTTTGAGAGAGTTCACCTGGGTTTCCTCTAATTCACCATCTTGGCTCTGTGCCCTATACCACCAATTTCATTTCCAAACATGACATAGCACTAGATGACTGAGGCAGCCTCTCCCTACTATGCTCTTGGTGGGTGTCTTTTACATTCTTTGGCTAAGTGAATCTGCTTTTATTAAATACTTAATCTTTCCCAAATGTCTCTCACTCTATTCCAGTTTCAAACCTTAACTACCAGACCTATTTTTGTCAGATTTGTGACACTTTGGGGAACCTCAATAATGTAAGCAGCTCTAATGGGCTCATGAGTTGCATTCCTTAGGCCTACATAAATTCAGTATGTTATATTAATATATAATATATGAATATATACAGTAGTCTCTATGAATTATCCATTCAAGGAGTAATATATGAGTTGTCCACCAGGTGTCACTATACTCAACCTACCAACCTTTAGGGTCTCATCAGAGTCCCTCTGGCATGTGAGTGAGGGCCCCCCACACTGCCATGACTTGTGGTCCAAGAGGCTAAGCAAGTTAAAATCTACAGTGGCCATGTTCTAAATTTAGAATAGGGAATAATGTGAAATATTGCTCAAAATGATTAAATATAAGAAATCTATGATTCTGACCATAATAAGTACCTGGAATTTCCCAGTCTTTGTTGAATGACCTTCTTCACTCATTAGACTAAGGCAATCAACATGCAGTGGCTAGGGGCGGCCAGGTAGCACAGCGAGTAAGAGCATCGGCCCCAGAGTCGGGATGACCTGGGATTGAATCCAGGCTCAGACACTTAGCACCCACCCAGAAACACCTGGCCATGTAACCTTGAGCAAGTTACTTAACCCCAATTGCTTGGGGGTGGTGGCTCAGTGAGTAAGAGCACTGGCCCCAGAGTCGGGATGACCTGGGATCAAATCTGGGCTCTGATACTTAGCACCACACCCAGAAATAACTGGCCATGTAACCTTGAGCAAGTTACTTAACCCCGATTGCTTAAAAAAAAAAAAACATGCAGTGGCTGCATAATTTATCATACATAACAAAAATGAAAGAAAAGCTAAGCATTTTCCTCATAAAGCCCTCAGTTCAACTGTCTCCCAAATCACTACCCATTCTTGGGTATTGCCAGTATCTGAACTGTACTTGTCCATGGCTTGTAAAGAGGGAATAGAGAGAATGGATATACATCTGGGGCCTGGCTCTAGGCCTCAGAATATAGACTAAAAAGACAGGAGAAGTTTAGGGAGTGATGTTGTGTTCTCTACCCTTGACTCATCCATCTCCTGAACTTTGTGAATCTATCCAACACTTGGGACCGCCACTTAATTCAGTCCCTACTTCTCTCCTGGTCCCCTCATTTCTCAAGCACTGATCTTCAGTTCTGGTCTTCATAGGGAGAGGCTTAGGCCTTGGCTTCTGGTGCCACCCAAAAATCTGTTCTTCACCTTTTCTCAGCTCTTAACCAACATTCATTTATTAAGCACTTACTAGGTACGAGACACTATGCTAGGCACTGGGGATATAAAGACAAAACTCCAAACTATCCCTGAACTCAGGGAGGTTCCATTCTCCTGATGGTGGGGACAACATGTTCTATGCAAAGGAATTTGGAAGTATACACAAAATAATGTTGATGGAAGAGAGGGCTAATAACTGTGGAGAATCAAGAAAAGACTCATGTGGGAGGGAGAAGCTGGGATGCACTTTGAAAGAAGCTAGGAATTTTCCATCCAAGTACAGGGTTTGAGATATGGATGATTATCCTACAAAGGAGACTAAGAAGAGTCACAATGACAGGTAGGAAGAGAACTAGGAGAGAGCAATTTCATGAAAACCTATAGAGGAGAAAACCCAGAAAAGAATAGTCAAGAGTATCAAACACTGTTTGATACTCAAGAAAAAATAAGGAGTGAGACAAAAGGCCTTTGGATTTTACATTAAAAAAATCATTGGACAAAACTCTAAACAGACATCTGACAAAATCCTGACAGGATGTAGTGCCAATGCAATATTTACAGTGCCCATGACCACTATAAAGACCATGACTATAAGTATTGCATAATGTTTGATAACAAAATATACCAGATTCTCCAGGTAGAGAACAGAACTGAAACATTTATTTAGACACCAGAAAACCAAATCTCCAAACCAGTAAGCCAATTCCATCATAGTACCAAAGATATTCAGAAGCCATAATAATGCTGAGAGCCACAGAATCCTTAAGCCTTCCTACCAACCAATATGAGATCAATATTTACTCACAAACCTCTCTATCTCCTTAATGAGCATCCTCTCTCTCCCCCAATGTCTGGCTGGCTCTGACCAGCTTCTTGTGGGCGCTGCTTCTTTTCAGCAAACCCCTCCCACCACAGGCTCCATGTGACTATATTTAGCCTATTAGGGGGTAGAGTTTATCTTCACAGCAGGGAAGCTTCCTGTGGGCTCTGCTTCCCTTCAGCAAATTCCCTCCATCACAGGCTCCATGTGATTACATTCAGCCTATTAGGGGGCAGAGTTTACTTTCAAAGCAGGGGAGGTCTTCAAACTCCCCCCTAGGTCTATTAAGGGGCAGGGAAGATTTTCAAATTCCCATTCCCATTATATAGGGAAATCCATAAAAAAATCACAGTGAGTCATTTGTTGAGCTCAGGTCAGTAAAACGAGACAGAGAGGTCAGTGGACATGGGGGATGGAATTGAGCAGATTGCTGAGAATGGAACCCTCTCGTGCCCATGGAGAAGCTACATCTCAGGGAAAGAGGAGGTCCTAGACTCACACCAGGCCCTCTTGTTTGGAAGAGGTGCCAACTGGCAGCTTTGTCACAATACAATCCAATTCTAGGCCACAGATCCAGGGCAGACTAAGAAGAGGATTTGTACATAGGGGTGACTGAGGTCCTGGGAGGTATATTAAGAGAGGAGGAAATTCTGAAGCCAGCAACAGCAGTGGTGTGGCTCAGACTCCAAGAGTAGAATGAGATCTCATTTCTAACATCTAGTTGAACCTGCAGAAGAATAACCAGGGCAAGAATGCCAGACCAAAGGGGAAGCCTACGATTTTGTCACCTTGAACCAATAAGTTTTCCAGTTGGTTGACAAGGGCAGAGTCCAGCAGCATTCTTCTCTTTCGTAGACCCAAACCCAGGTCAGGAACTTGCAGAGCTCGGACTAGGGGGACAGCAATCAAAATTGCTTTGTATCAAACCACTTTGGGAGCATGGAAAGCTTGCAAGTTCCCACCAAGACTGTCCCCAAGATCCTGGAATAACCCAACACTCAAAACCCTAAGAAAGCAGCAACAGGATCAGCCCAGGCTTCCCCCTAAAAATGCAGCAGATAGGTAGTAGAGCTAAGATTGTGGAGTCAGAGAAAGCATTACAGCCTAACTTACCCATCACAATTCCTCCACAAAGATCCTCCACCATACCCAATTCTAATCTAGAAATCCAGGAAAAATTCAATGTGAGTCATTTTTCTAGCCCAGGAAAGCTTAAGGAAACATATAGAGAAGTCTATAGATACTAGGAACAGGGTCTGACCAAGAGCACAGGTGGAACATTCCAGTACCCCAAGACTGAAAGAAAGCCAAAACTGGGCATCCAGGGCAAGAAGCACAAAAGCAAGAAAAGATCCTAGAGGAATCCCTGAACTATCGCAGGATACAGGAATGCGTGCCATCTGGCGGTGCTGTCACCCACTACCCAGTTCTGGGTTACAGATATAGTGCAGAGAGGAGTGGTCCCAGAGGAGTGGTCACTAGCAGGGTCCTGGCTGTGTATTGAGCAAGGAACAAGTTCCAGAAATAAACAGTAGTTCTTTGACTCTTATCCCAGGAACAGAACAGGGACTGTTTCTATCTTAAAGCCCAGAGTGGGAACCTCCAATGGAATAACCAGCCCAGGAATGCAAAACCAAAGGGGAGCCAGCAGTTCAGTAACTTTGAACTTGCAAAGCCTCCCAGTGGATTAATAGTGGCTGAGTCTAGTAGCATTCTAATGCAACTACCAACCACGGACGAGTCAACAGACCCAAACTTGGCAGAAACTTGCAGAGCTCAGATCAAGAGGAGAGTGAGCAGATTTTGTCCTAGATCACATCACTTTGGCAGTTTAAAGGTCCTCAGTCTTAGTTATGAAAGCAGCAAAAGAGTGTTAAAGGACAGAAACTTAGGAGAGACTATCCCCCAAGAAGTACACAGAGTCCAACCCTAACAAAGTCCAGTCATGAAATAAGCTGGAAGAATGAGCAACCAAAAAAAGAATACTGTCATAAAGAGCTATCATCATGTCAGGAAGCTCAAGACACAAACTCAGAAAAAGAATGTCTTAAAAACATCTATAAGAAAAGACTAAAAAAAAATGCAGCTGGGAAACAAGTCCAGCCAGAATAACTTTAAGAATCAAAACAAATGTTTTTTAGAAAATCTAAAAAAACCCCAACAACAACACCAAATAGAACTATGAGAAAAAGAAATGAACAAAGAATTAGTAGCCTGGAAAGAGAGATTCCAAACCTTAAGAAGAAAATAATTCCCTGAAAATTAGAATTGATAAAACAGAAATTAATGATTCCATGACACATCAAGATATGTTAAAATAAAGTCAAAAGATTAAAAAAAATAGAAGAGACTATATGATATCTCAAAGAACAAGCAATTGATCTGGAAAACAGATTAGGAAGAGAGATGTTCTATAGAGCCCAAACCTAACATCAAGTCTAGAGTCAGGAAATAGCTTGGAAGAATGGGCAAACACAAAAAGAATTCTTCCATAAAGAGCTGTTATGGTGACAGAGATGCTCAAGTCGTAAATCTAGGAGAAGAAAATGACTCCAAAATATCTATGAGCAAAATCCAATTAGAATTCATGAAAGAGATAAAGAAACAATTTTTTAAAGTTAAAAGCGTTTTTACAAATGACATAAATAAATGAGAACTATGGAAGAAAAAATTGGAAATTGGTAGCGTATCAATCACCAATTCCTTACCTCTGGAATCACCAGCTTGGTACAAGAGGTAAAAAGCCTTGCAACAAACTCCCTGATAATTAGAATAGACCAAAAGGAAGCAACTGGTTTCATGAAATAACAAGAGATTTTATTTTAATTTTTTTAAGCATTCAGGGTTAAGTAACTTGCTCAAGGTTACATGGCCAGGTGTTTCTGGGTGGGTAATAATTGTCTGAGCCTGGATTCGATCCCCAGGTCATCCTGACACTGGAGCTGGTGCTCTTAGTTGCTGTGCTACCTGGCTGCCCCTATTTTAATTTTTGAATTTTATTTTTTTGTGGGGAAGAATATTTTATTATCTTTCCCCAATTACAACAGCAAGAAATTTTAAAGTAAGATTAAAAGACTGGAAAAAAACAGAAGATATCTCATAGCAAAAACCTAGAAAACAGATTCACAAGAAAAAAATTTAAGAATCATTGAATTATATGAATGTTGTGATAAAAAAAAAATATGGAAGCTTCATACCACATTTTAAGAAATCTTAAAAGAAAACTGCCAAGATCTCTTGGAACCAGAGGGCAAAGTGGAAATAAAAATGATCTACCACTTACCTCCTGAAAGAAACCCCCAAATGAAAACTCCCAGAAACATGAGAGCCAGAATCCAGAGTGTCCAATGTAGAGATCGTTGATAACCATGCAAAGAGTACAGTTAAGAGATGGGAACAGAAGCCAGATTACAAGGGATTGAGAAGTCAGTCAGTCAATAAGCATTGACTGCTTACATCGGTGGGGGTTCAAGCTGATGACATTAGAAACTGACTTCCAGTTCCCTACAGATACCTCTGGATCCTGAGGAGCATATGCATAGCCTTCCTCTGGGACCTTAAATTTATCTGTGAGAAGCAGCTTTTGGAACAGGGGATAGAGAACTGAGCCTCAAGTCAGGAAGACCTGAGTTCAAATCTGGCCTCAGATATTTACTAGCTGTGAGACCCTGGGCAAGTCACTTAACCCTATTTGCCTCAGTTTTCTCAACTCTAAAATGGGGATAATACCAATTACTTACTTCTCAGGGTTGTTATGAGAATCAAATGAAATAATTCTTGCAAAAATACTTAGCACATTGCCTGATTCATAGTAGAATTCTATGTAAATAAATGCTTATTCCCTTCCCTGTAGGAACGTGAGTTGGGAGAAAGATTTTTGGAGTTTCTATGGACTAGACAAAGAAAAGAAAAATGTGGTTCCTGACCTCAAGAAGCTTACATTCTTTTTTCTTTCTTTTTGGACAGAGGAAGGCAGGGAAATTGGGATTAAGAGACTTGCCCAAGGTCACAGGGCTAGTAAGTGTTAAGTGTCTGAGGCTGGATTTGAACTCAGGTCTTCCTGACTCCAGGGCCAGTGCTCTATTCACTGTGCCACTTAGCTGCCCCAGAAGCTTACATTCTAACAGAGGAAACAACATGTAAATAACAATATATCATATATATATATATATGTTATATATCATATATCTGTAGATATCGATATATATTAGATATATGTATAATTATTGATACATTATATTAAAATATATCTACACTGTTATAGATCACATATATATTATATATATGAAATGGAAGGAAATTTCAAGCCTCTTTTATTTGTTACTTGTTATTCCTTAAGGGCTAGGAAGATTTTTCTTTTCATTTGTATATGTCTCCCCAATACTTAGGGTGTTTAGTGTGTCTGACACACAAGTAAGCATTTGAAAAATACTTGCTGATTTGACTTGTCTTTAATTGACTGTGTTCTGATAAACATTTAGCAATTTTTAGCACATAAAAATTCTAATTACCAAATAAAGATGTATTGATGAAAAATTGATTTATTCTATTTCTCGTGTGTATATACATGGTTAAACACCAGAATTTATTTTCTTTTGAATTGAATGGAGGGCCTGGAAGGTTCACTGAAAACCAAGGAGTATGGGGACCAAAAAAAAAATTGGAAACCTTTGTTGGAGGGGATCAGAATTCCTTTTGTACTAACATTCAGCCTCTTAGTACTTGTGATATGGGGCACATCATCCCCCTCATCTGGCAACCATCATCCTGCTTCAATATTTTCAAAGATGTATAATTTCATTAGGACAAGACCAACTTATCCTTACAACAACCCTGTAAGGTAAATGCTATTATTATCTATATTTTACAACTGAGAAAATTAAGGCAAACAGAGGTTAGATGACTTGCCAAGGGTCACATAGCTAGTAAGTGTCTGAAGGTAGATTTGAATTCAGGTCTACTTGACTTCAGACTTAGCTCTACCTCATTGTCTAGCAAATGTCATCTCAGAGGTATGCTGGTAAATGTTTAACAATCAACCCTCTAAAAACAAAAAAGTGCATACATGCCATTCTTTGAAGTTTAATCTTCACTATCAACATTTTCTCTATTACTTTCTTAAGTCTAGACAATTAACAACTGTAATGTAATGCCAAGGAAAGGCAACTTCCCAGGTTCAAAATACCAGCATAGGTGCTCTCTATTTTATTCAGTGACAAACCAAGAACAGAGAAGATTAAAACATGACATCATTCAAAATACAGCATTTACTAAGTGTGATTAAATAATCTCCAAGTACTACCCCACCCCAGGACCTTCCAATCATTCAATCAATTACAAAGTCTCTGTTCTGAATACTTCTCCACCCCTAGGCTATACCTTAATTAAGTCCACCACAAAGCCCCTCTTCTCAAATGTAGATTAGTTTCCAAACATAAGGTCAAAAGTTCCCCACCCCTGGATCACAATTGAATCTACCCCAGAGTTACATCAAGTTTAAACACAGCACTTAATACCCAAATGGAGGTCTTTTCTTCATCTTGACTCAAGGCAAGTTCTCAGCAATCTTAGTTCCTGGGGAGACAAGGCTTAGCAACACAAGATACATTGCCAGTCCCTTCATGAATTCATCCTCTGTCTGTAGAACAGTCCTAAAACCCCTGAACACATTAGCAAAGCCCTCTCCCAGGATTTCTGTAAACATACAACAAGAAAATCCTTCTTCAGGGCTTCTGAACCAACAGAAAGGCTCCCAGACCCCTGCAACAACAGCACTGTCCCTCACCAGTGGACAGTATTCACTCTGTCTGCAGGACAGTCTGCAGACCCCTGCAACAACAGCACTGTCCCTCACCAGTGGACAGTATTCACTCTCTGTCTGCAGGACAGTCGCAGGCCTTCTTAGCGAACAGCCAGGTTCCAGGACTTCTTCAACAAAAGGACAGTCTTTCACCAGTGGACAAATCTGGCAAAATAACATCAAAACAGACAGACTAAGTACCAGCAAAACAGCCATGTCTCCTCAGTCCTTGGCAGCTCAGGGGGCAGGTCTCAAAAGTCCAGGGCAATTCAAAGCGGCCACCAGCAATTCTCTTAGTCTCTCTCTCTCCACGAGGTGCTGCTTCCAAAAAAATCTTCTGCCTCTCTCTAGTCTCTCCAAATCTACGTCACCAGCTCCTCCCAGTTCAGGACTTTCTTTTCACATCAAAAAGTCCATCCCACAGGTGGGATTAACAAGCTCTGGGTTTTAACACAATCAATTTGAAAACCAAGCCAATACAGGGGAATCTTTAATTGCCATTACTATCACAACAACACAAAGAAATCAAGTCCTGGTCTGTAATGTCTGCTATTTTTTTTTTTTTTTTTTGCTTTTTGAGGAGGGGAAGACAGGGCAATTGGGGTTAAGTGACTTGCCCAAGATCACAGGGCTAGTAAGTGTTAAGTGTCTGAGGCTAAATTTGAACTCAGATCCTCCTGACTCTAGGACTGGTCCTCTATTCACTGCATTTAACAATCTGCTTTTCTAAGCTAACTGTAGCACACCTCTGTCTCATTTGTTCCTCATATGGATTCTGGCAATATTGGTATTAGTATTTCCCTTTGATTCTTTCTAGGCCAGGTTTCCTGTTCCCTAGCTATAGGTATCTTGTCCCTCCCAGAACCACATTGTATCTGCTTTGCATGTAGTTTCTGTATACTTTGTATTTCCCTCTCTGTGACCTTGTTGAGAAGAAAATACGTAAAGCCCAGGACTTGGAAGTCAAGGAAACCTGGATTCCAGTCCCACCTCAGAGATTCATTAGCTATTGTGACCCTGAGCAAGGAGGCTTCTGTTTCTTCATCTGTATAATAGGGACAAGAAAGGCACTTACCTCACTGAGTTGCTAGGGAAAATATGAGATTTCTTATAAATTTACAAATGCATACATATATTATACATAATATATTATAATAATATATATTAGATATATTATGTTATATTATATACACCCATATACATATTATGTTACATATACATATATATGTATATAAAATTGCCCTAAAGAAGGGCAATGACAAGGAATGTTCGGATTACTGAAATATTTTGCTCATTTCACATACCAGCAAGGTTATGCTTAAGATTCTACAAGCTGGGTTTCAGCAATATGTGAATCAAGAATTACCAGAAGAGGAGCGGCCAGGTAGCACAGCGAGTAAGAGCACCGGCTCCAGTGTTGAGAAGACCTGGAGATTGAATCCCGGGCTCAGACACTTAGCACCCACCCAGAAACACCTGGCCATGTAACCTTGAGCAAGTTACTTAACCCCAATTGCTTAGGGGTGGCCAGGTGGCTCAGCGAGTAAGAGCACCGGCTCCAGTGTCAGGATGACCTGGATCAAATCCAGGCTCAGATACTCAGCACCACACCCAGAAAAAACTGGCTGTGTAACCTTGAGCAAGTTACTTAACCCCGATTGCTTTAAAAAAAAAAAAAGAATTACCAGAAGAACAAGCTGGTTTTTGAAGAAGCAGAGGAACTAGAGACCAAATTGCCAACATTCACTGGATTATGGAGAAAGCAAGGGAGTTTCAAAAAAAAAATCTGCTTCTGTTTCACTGACTACACTAAAGCCTTTGATTGTGTGGATCACAATAAAATTGGCAAGTCCTCAAAGAGATGGGAGTACCAGATCATCTTACTTGTCTCCTGTATGCCATTCCTCAGTAACAGAAGTAACAGTTAGAACTGAACATGGAACACCTACTTGGTTTAAGACTGGAAAAGGAGTACAACAAGGCTGTATTTTGTCATCCTATTTATTTAACTTATATGCCGAGTATATTATGTGAAATGCCAGGGTGAATGAATCAAAAGCTGGAATTAAGGTTGCTGGGAGATATATCAACAATCTCGGATATGTAGATGATACCATTCTTATTGGAGGAATTAAGAAGCCTCTTGATGAGGGTGAAAGAGGAGAGTGTAAAAGCTGGCTTGAAACTTACCTTAAAAAAAAAAAAACAACCCTAAGATTTTGGCAACTGGTCCCATCACTTCTGGGAAAATAGGGGGAGAAGAAATGGAAGTAGTGTCAGATTTTGTATTCTTGGGCTCAAAGATCACTGCAGACAGTGACAGCAGCCATGAGATTAAAAGACTGTTGCTCCTTGGGTGGAAAGTTATGGTAAATCTGGACAGCATACTAAAAAGCAAAGATAATACCTTGCTGATAAAGGTCTGTATAGCCAAAGCTATGAGTTTTTCTAGTAGCATTGTGTGGCTGTGAGAGCTGGACTATAAAGAAAACTGAGTACTGCAAAATCAATGCTTTCAAATTGTGGTGCTGGAGAAGACTTCGAGGAGGTCAAATCTGTCAATACTTAAAGAAATTAATTCAGACTATTCACTGGAAGGTCAAATATGGAAGCTGAAAATTAAATAGTTTGACCACAAAATAAGAAGATAGGATTTATTGGAAGAGACCTTGATATTGGGAAAAATTGAAGGCTAAAGGAAAAGGGGATGGCAGAGGATGAGATGAACAGGAACAGTGTCAAGAAAACATTGTACATAAACCTGGATAAACTTCAAGAGATAGTCAAGGATAGAAGAACCTGGTATGATCCATGGAGGTCACAAAGAGTCAGACATGACTGAGGGACTGAACAGCAACAATATATAAATGGTTTTGCTGATCCTAATGCCTATTACCCTTTTGGCAGAATGGACTCCAAGGATTGAATTTTTACTTGTAATCTCCCTCCCCACCCCAACTCCCAACCTGGCAGTAGACTTCTACTTGTAAAACTGATGAATGAGTACCTTGAAGATAAGATGACAGGGGCAGTATGACAGATGTCTTCAAGAATTTGAAAGGCCTTCTTGGGAAAAAGGAGACTAACTGGTTCTGCTTGGTCCCTGAGGGTGGCCACAGGAGCAATGGATGCAAGTTATGGAGAGGAAGACTTCAGCTCCATGTAAGGAAAAGCATCCTAAGGAGGTGAGTTGTCACCAAGTAGAATGGGTCTCTGGGAGGTGATGGGCTCCCCTTCATCAAGGATTAGATGGCACCCCCATCAGATATGTTGGAAAGATATCCTTACAGCATCAGAGATCTAGTACTGAATGCCCTAAAAGGTCATCTTATGCCCTCAGTTTACAGATGAGGAAAAGAAATCCAGAAACAAGTCAAATGTCTTGCCCAAGACCACACAGGTAGTACCACATCAGTTCCTGTGATTTTAGTCCCTGTACTTGTAATTGTACCTCATGTGGATTGGAGAGATAGCCTCTGGGGTCCCTTCTCACTTGGAAATTTTATGTCTTGAAAAATGTAGGTAGATCCCCTGACCCCAGCATTCTTGCCTTAGTAAGTCCCCCACCCAGAGCTCTCCAAAGTCCTGTACAAATGGGATGGCTTAGTATTTCTGTAACTAGGCTGAGAGCTCTCAGGGTCTTATTCTCTTGAAGTCTTTCAATGCTGGGCTTTTACACTTGCTCAGTAAATATTTGGCTTCATAGATTCAGAGAGAAAAACAAGATCTCTTAAATTCTTACCAGCTTGAAATGCTTGGATCTTATGAACTTTGCTCCTTCTTGGTAGCTCTTATCCAGCAAGGAATTTGAAAACAATTGACTAGGAAGAAGGTTTGGTATTATCTATGGGTCCTTTTATCCAAGGGCTCCCTATCTCTACCTCTCAGACCCAGAGTTAGCAGCAAATCCTCCTGGGGTTTTGGAACTTAAGTTTCATTTGGCCCACAGGTATATATCCCAGGTAGCTCCCTTCAGCAAATATAGTTCTGGAATGGAGGCAGCCAGGAAATCAGGGCCTTAACTTTGTGTGTGTCCTGGACCCCTTTGGCCTTCCTGGGATTCCTATGGACCTGTTCTGAGAATCATGTTTTTAAAAACAAATAACATACAGAATTACAAAGGAAACCATTTATATTGAAATAAAGCTGTATAGTATTTTTTCTATCCGAGTTCACTGACCCTCTGAAATCTATCCCTGTACTTTAGGCTAAGAACTTTTGGTCCAAGCACCTTTCATTACAGGGTAGACCATGGAAGGGGGGTGCTGTACAGACTAGTTCAAAATGTAAGCCCTAGAGAAACATGGCTTTAGGGAAGGATTCCCCTTGCCCTCTGCAGAACCAAGCTTACACTAAAAAGTGCTTTAGGAATATTTAGGGAATTTGCATCGTGACTGGGAGTTCCACTCCAGAGAGAAGGTTTGTTTGTTTTGTCAAAGGGATAAAGGGAGAAGTTTTTGCATACCCTGCGGTCCCTCAAACTTCATCCTAAGGGCCATCATTCCCTTAACCCAGCTAGCTCTCCTCAATCCAGTCTGCCTTAGTAGGAAGCCTGTTTCCCAAGGATCATGGGATTACAAATACAGTAGTCCCTCGACATTCACAAGGTTAGAGGCGCAGGAACCCGCGAATGTGAAAAACCTTGAGTAACTCTACCCCCGGCCCCAAAACTTTATTTTTAATAGTTCTGATCATATTTCTTTATCACACAAAACAAGTAAAACAACACACTGCGCCCATTAAAAAGTTGCAGTTTCTACTCGAGAGATTAGTGTCTCCCGCGCTTTCTTGGCAGCCTCAAGGGTACCTGAAGCAAACTCTTCAAGGATTTCCTCCTACCAAAAGCACGAGAAACAGCGGTCACAGCCGGAGAAAGCCGCGTGACCGAGTCTGGCTGGTAGAGACAAAGAGGAGGCATTCCTAAAAGAGACAGTAGCTAGCGTATAGCCTGTAGTGCGCTGAAACTTTGAACAGAATTTAACTCTTTATAATAAATTTATGCATGTATATTTATAGAGGCAGTTAGACGGCGCACTGGATAGTGCACCCTACCAGAAGTCAGGAAGACCTGAGTTCAAATGCGGTTTCAGACACTTATTAGCTGTGTAACCGGGACAAGTCGCTTAACCCTATCTGCCTCAGTTTCCCCATCTGTAAAATGAACTGGAGAAGAAAACGGCAAATCACTCTAGTATCTTTTTTTTTGGAGGGGGGAAGGCAAGGTAATTGGGGTTAAGTGACTTGCCTAAGATCACACAGATAGTTAAGTGTCAAGTGTCTGAGGTGAGATTTGAACTCGGGTCTTCCTGACTCCAGGTCCAATGTTTTATTCACTGTGCCACCTAACTGCCCCTGACTGAGGTATTTTCTTTGCCAAGAAAACTCCACATGGGGTCCAACAAAGTGTTGGACACAACTGAGCAAAGAAAATGTGTACTTATGGTAGTGAATCATAAAATAGATTAATAATAGTATTTATGCATGTATAACTTTCTATTTTTTTGTTTTCTTTACATATGTCCATTGTCTGCTGTTTTCCATAGTTTGCCACAAATCTCCAAAAATTCCCATGTAACTTTTGATGACCAACAAGCAAGTAATCAAAACTGCTGATGTGAAACCCACAAATGCCAAAGGATGACTGTATCGATTGGGAAGGGACTTCGGAGGCCATCTAGTCCAATTCTCTCCTTTTATAGATGAGGAAAATAAAACCCGAAGAGCTGGACTGACCTGTCCTAGATCACACAGGGAGTAAGTAGCAAAGATCTTCTGACACCCAATGTAATACTTTTTTCTAATGTAGCCTATCTCCATGGCATGGTAGATAGGCTGGAAGTCAGAACCTGGATTCAAATCTCACCTCTGCCACTATTAAGCCACTCTCTGGTCCTCAGTTGGACTATGTGACTTCCAAGGTCTCTAGCAGCATCAAAGCTATGATCCTCAGGGGCTCAAGTGGAATCTTGCAAAATGCTTTCCTTTCCCTTCTACTGAACCCTTTGGAATGAGCTAGGACTAAGAAAAGGTCCTGTGATTTCTTTGGCATGAGGAACTCCCAGAGGAGGAAATTCCCTCTTCAAGAGCAGGTTGCAGGCACGTTCTTGGCAATTTATAATTTTAGAGTTACATAGAATACTAAGAGGTTGAGTAACTGGCTCAGAGACAGTATGGGTCAGAAGGCAGAACCTGAATCCAGGTTTTCTTGGCCTTGACTCTAATTCTTTATCCACTATTTTAGTCACTCCTTTTTATTCTCAGTTTCTTCCTCTTTCCTTACATTTTCTGTGTGGCATGGTGAGGAATCTGAGTTCTCAAAGGTTGTGCCAGGGGAGAGTGAGTTCTGGAAGATACTAACATCAAGCTGGAAATTTCTGAATATGGGTCCAGAGACAGATTGTGCCTCCTCTCTGGAGAGTACTTCATAAATGCTTGTTCTTTGACTGTTTGCCCTCAGGAAGCTTATATTCCACCGAGGTGGTTGCAACATATGTACAAATAGAGAAATACAAGGTAAATGGAGAGAGAGAGACAGAGAGAGAGGAGGAGGAAGAGAGAGAGAGAGAGAGAGAGAGAGAGAGAGAGAGAGAGAGAGAGAGAGAGAGAGAGAGAGAGAGAGAGAGAGAGAAGAGAGAAAGAGAAAGAAGAAGAGAGAGAAGAGAGAAAGAGAGAGAAGAAGAAGCAGAAGGGGGGAGAGAGAGAGACAGTGGGGGAAGGAGGGAAAGAGAGAGAGAGAGTGCTAACACCCAGGGTCAGACTGGAAATCAAATAAGGCCTCATTGAGGAGACCACACTTGAGCCTTGAAGGAATATTGTGTCCCAAAAGTTTTAGTTCAGTTTTAAGCTATTGAAGCTTCATTCAGAGGTGGTAATTCAGAGGAGTGGAGTCTTAAGAACATTCCCCAAGATGCACAAGTATAGGTTATGGCTTGTGCAAATGCCCTGAGGTCAGATGCAATATGGAGCCTGTCCAGGAAGACTAATGCATGAAGGGAGTGATGTAAGCTAATGCCAGAATACATGGCAATATCACTGCTCAATGCTCGGAAGGTGCTTCTTAGGTTGGTGAGTCAAGGGCCCAGTGAAGCTGATTTCATCATGCATCTTAGTACAATGAAAAACATACTTCCATGGGTCACTGAACTGTTTCTCCTTACAGTACTTGCAAACAGGTCAAACGTAACAAGCTTTAGCAAACCATGTCCACATCTCATTTTATACTTTCTTACTCCAACATAAAGGGGACTGCAGAGGAGGGTGACCAAATGTATTTGTAACCTGGATCCCAAGGGGAAGTTCTGAGTTGACATGAACTGGATTAAGCTTTGGGAGTCTTCTCATAAGTAACTTTCTTTGTCTCTTGTCCTTACCTAGAGACTCCCTGAGAAAATAAGAGTATGATTTGGGCCCTTTTGTTGTTCATCATTTTTCAGTCCTATAGGATTCTTTGTGACCCCATTGCACATTTTCTCAGCAGAGATACTAGAGTGGTTTGCCATTTCTTTCTGCAGCCCATTTTACAGATAAGGAAACTGAGGCAAATAGGTTTAAGAGTAATTTAAGTGACCTTTAAATACCCCAAGATGAGCCCAAGGCTCTATCCACTGTGTCACCTAGTTGCCCTGTCTATCCTTGAGGGCAGGGATTGGTTTTTATTTGTTGTGTCTTTGTGTAGAATGGAGGTGACCCTTCCTGAGGAGGGAGGTGGAGGTGATCCTTCTTGGGGAGGCTTTCAAAGGAGGTGGCACCTAAACTGGGCCTTGAGAGAAGGGAGGGACTCTTAATAGATGGTGATGAGAAACAAGGGCCATTCCAGGCCTAGGGGATTGTGTGAGCAAGGACATGGGAATTGGAGAGGGCCAAAGACAAGGAGAGGACAAAGGCAAACGCAGCTGTCCATTCTGGCTGGGACAGTGGGAAAGTGATAAAGGATGAGGCTGCAAAGGTAAGTTGGAGTCAGGTCATGAAGATCCTTAAACACCATGATCAGATTACATTATGTGATCCCAGGCAAGTTACATGACTTCTATCTGCCTCAGACTCCTCATCTGTAAAATGAGGAAAATAATATCCCCTACCTCCCAGAATTGTTGTGAGTATAAAATGAGATGATATTATAAAGTGCTTTGCAAACCTTAGAGCACTAAATACATGCAAGTTATTATTACACAAATGCTAGCTATCAGTAATTCAATGAGAAATGGGGAACTATGGAAGGTTATTGAGGAGAGGAGTAGCACGATCAGAGTGCTTCATTGGGAGGATTATTTTGGCAGCAGACCTTATCTCTCCTCATTCAGAGCTGTTTCAGGAGTCATGGGGACAGAACCTCTGTTTCAAGGGGTCAAGCCCCTTCCTACCTTTCCAGCCTTCTTACTCCTTACAATACCTTCTTCCCTCCATGTTATTTGTGATGGATAGGCACTGGTTTCCTTGTATTCCCCCCCCCCCCAAACAATAACACTAATAACACTTAATTTAACAATAATAGTACTTAATAATAATACAGTGCTTACACTATGTACCAGGCATTGTGCTAAATGCATTATAATTATTATCTCATTTGCTCTTCACAACAATACTGGGATGTAGGTGCTGTTATTATCCTTATTTTACAGATGAGGAAACTGAGGCAAACAGAGGTTAAGTGACTTGCCCAGGGTCATACAGCTAGTAAATGTCTGAAGCTGGATTCCTCATCATCTCTACCTTCTAATTTCCCCGGCTTCCTTTAAGGCTCAGCTAAATTACCACCTTCTACAAGAAGCCTTTCCTGATCTTCCTACATATTAGTCCCTTCCCTCTGTTGATTATTCCCAAATTATCCTGTCTATAGTTTGTTTGCATCTTGTCTCTTCCATTAGACTATGAGCTTCTGGAGGGCAGGGATTACATCTTACCTTTCTTTGTCTCCCCAGTGCTTAGCACAATGCCTAACAAATAGTAGGTGCTTAATTAATGCTTGTTAACTAAGTGGGATAGAATCAAGCAGAAGGTTTGTGTGTGTATGTGTGTGTGTGATGTTTTAGCAAGGAGAATGATCACCTCTTTGGAGAGGGGAGCAAAGAGGAGATGGTTCAGAACATTGGGAAATTAGAGATTTCTATTTCTAGAATTTTTTTTTCTTTTTGGAGGGGGGAAGGCAGGGCAACTGGGGTTAAGTAACTTGTCCAAGGTCACACAGCTAGTAAGGGTTAAGTGTCTGAGGTTGGATGTGAACTCAGATCCTCCTGACTCCAGGCCCAGTGCTCTACTCATTGCGTCACCTAGCCTCCCCCTCTATCTAGAAATTAAACTGAACCTAGAAGAAATCATTCTTCAAACAATGAGTAGTTATCGATTCAATACCAAGTATTTCCTAGGTACCTGTTATACATAAGGCACTGTATTAAGTGCAGGAGATGTAAAGTCTTTATACAATGACAATTTACCAAAGTGAATTCCAGCTGGGTTGAGCTGCTCCTGGAAATAGGGAGTTTCCCTTCAAAGAGACTGGATAACTACTTGTCCATTAAGCTGTATGTGGAGATTACTGTTCCAATAGAGGTTGGACTAGATGGCCTCCTCTGAGATTTTTTTGGGAGGCAATTGGGGTTAAGTGACTTGTCCAGTGTCATACAGCTAGTAAGTGTCTGAGGCTGCATTTGAACTCAGGTCTTCCAGACTCCAGGATCCACTGTACCCCTAGTCGCCTTTCTGAGATCCTTTCCAACTCAGAGATGGAGAAACCTTATAAATACAAAGGAATGTGCTCTGTCGAAGTTGTCACCTTGGGAGGTCTGACACTTAAGTTAAGACATCTTCCCTCTCATGGCTCATGTATGATGAAGCCTGTAGTAAGCACTTACAATATGCCCAGCACCAGGCTAAGGGCTGGGGATATAAGTAACAAGGAAAACAAAAACAGGCTTTGCCTCAAGGAACTTACATTCTAATGGAATAAGTAAGTCAACACACAAAGGACAATGGAAGATGAGACTGGAGCTCTGTGGTCCAGAAAGCCAAGAGGATGGTGAGGGTGGGCTATTCCTAACTCCTCCTTTGTATATCCATCATGGGCTAAGAAAAGGGGGAGTCCAGGAGGCCATCTCGGACCTCCCATCCCTACCATACACTCTCACACAGACACACAGATGTGCACACACACTCCTGTATTTGGCCAGAACATAATGTGACTGACTTTTAAAACAAAGGTACCAGAACTTATGAATTCAGATGAGTCTAACTTCCATGAAAGCACTCCCTGGGGGGGCAGCCACACACTTAATCCCCAGAGATCAGTCGTGCCTAGAAGTTATATATTCAGTCTGACATGTTACTGAGCACCTAGTGGATGTGTAGTAACTGATGAATTCTTAGTGTTAAAGGAAAGCAGTAGCAGTGGGGACATTATGATCTACGCCATGTTGACGAAGCCACAGTTCTATTCAAGTATTTAAGACAAAGGAGTATTGAAAGCACACCTGCTCCTGAATTTGCCAGAAACTAGCTGAGCAGGTCTTGAGCATTGTGCTTCCCCGCTATGGATATTAGCTTTCTTTACTGTAGAAGGAAGGACCTGGAAGAACATGGTCTCTAATGCAGGGGTTCAGAACCTTTTAAATGAGATTCTTAACTTTTTCCTGTTTCCTGAACTCCTTTGGCAGACTTGGTGAATCTAATGGACCCCTTCTCAGAAGAATGTTTTTAAATGCATAGAGGAATACAAAGGAAATGAAATAATTTTCCAAAAGTTATCAATTAAAAAAAATCAATTTAAAATAAGTTAAATAAGTTAATAAGCCACCTAGCTGCCCCCCCCTCAAAATTTTAATCTTAAATTAAGAACACTGGTTCTAAAGTCTCTTCCACTGTTCAGTCTTCTGTGGTTCTAGGCCACTCAAGGCCTCATGGCTTGGTCCCTTAGTAGTGTGGAATGGAATGTGGCACATTTTCTAGGTTTTCTTTTCATAAGGAATGATTCTTTGGAAGTTGTATATTAGGAAATATACTCTTGTGGTATTATTTTTGAAAAGCAATAAAGTTTAGAAATATATAAATAATATTAATGCTATTGGGTTTTTTCTCTCTCTCTCATTATCAAGATGTAAATTGTTCAAGTTCTGAGGGGTCTGATTAGAGATTTACACTATATCTGGGTCAATTTTTAAGAGTATTGTTATTTGTTTTAATGGTGACATAAGAATTTGTTTGATGACTAATGTGGAAAATATGTTTTACATGCCTGCACAAGTATTACCCATATCAGATTGCTTGTGATCTTGGGGAGAGGGGCAGGGAAGGAGAAGGGAGGGAAGCTGAAAAACTTGGAACTCAAAATCTTTCAAAAAATTAATATTGAAAATTGTCTTTACATGTAATTGGAAAAAATAAAATACCATTAAAATAAAGAATTTGTTTGAATTCTAGTTTTATTTTCTTCTTCTTTCTTCCTGTCTTTGGGATTCTCTCCCATTTGCCCATTCAGGCTGTGCTGCTACTCAGCATCTTAACACTTCTTTGCCTTCAGTCCCTCCCTCTCCAGTCCATCTATCACACAGCTGTCAATCTAATATTCCTTTTGCATATTTTTGACCAACTAAGATTTCTTCTGCTTAAAGTTCTATCCATGGCGTGGCCAGGTAGCACAGCAAGTAAGAGCACCGACTCCAGTGTTGAGAAGACCTGGAGATCGAATCCCGGGCTCAGACACTTAGCACCCACCCAGAAACACCTGGCCGTGTAACCTTGAGCAAGTTACTTAACCCCAATTGCTTAGGGGCGGCCAGGTGGCTCATCGAGTAAAGAGCACCGGCTCCAGTGTTGGGGCAACCTGGAGATCGAATCCTGGGCTCAGACACTCAGCACCACACCCAGAAATAACTGGCCTTGTAACCTTGAGCAAGTTATTTAACCCCGATTGCTTAAAAGCAAAAAAAAATAAAAAAAAATAAAGTTCTATCCACAAGGATAAAATGTATATATATATTGTTTAGCTTGTCATTCAAGGCCACCTACAACATACTTTTATCTTACTTTATCAGTCTTATTTCATATTATTTCCCTTCCCTCACCCTATACTCAAGCCATACTCTTCCCTGATCCCATCATCTGGCCATCTACCTCTGTGAGTTCATTCAGGCTGCCTGCCATGCTTGGAATATGGGTCCTCCTCACCTATGCTTCTCAGAATCCTCTTTTTTCATGGCTTAGCTTAGATACAAATCTTCACATCTGAAAGCCTTCTTGAATTTTTCCCTCTTTTGCCTTCATTTCCTACCTTCGATTTATTTTTCTGAATGCATGTTGTATTCCCCACCTCACCCCCTTTAGCAGAAAGTAAACATTGTAAAGGAATCACATATTTCAAGCTAGAAGAGCTCTCAGAGACTTCCCCCCTCCCTGCCAGATTAAGGAAACTCAAGACCCAGGAAGGTTAAGTGACTTGCCCAAGGTCACACAACTAGGGCTAGTAAGTATCAGAAGTAGGATTTGAACCCAGATCCTCCGACTCCAGAGCCAGTGGTCTTTCCAATAAACTACACTGCCTTATCACAAGGAAGGTGATAAGTCAGAGACTGTTTTTTTTTAATCTTTATATCTCCAGTTCCAAATAAACATTTATTGGATTGATTCAAAGCCTAAGTTCCACTGTTTCTCCCTTAAATCATGAAAGAGATCTCTAAATTTTGCTTCTCCCTTCCTTTCTGATCTGTTTGTCTCTAACACCAGCTGAGAGATTGTTAAGTTTGCTGTGTGATCAGAGATCGTTGGTGTTCGTCCTTCATTTCCCAAGAGGACCCTGACACCAGGAAGGTGATGCCCTGACTTGCAAGTGAATTGGATTTAAGTGAGAGAAGGCTGGGCAAAGTCACCAGCCTCACTTTCTCCTCCGGAATCATTTGGGCCCAGCGGCCAGATACAGATCTGGACAACGGCAGATGGCCCTGGATGCAGAGGGAGACCTTGACGGTTTAAAACAATGCCTAATCAGTGAGTAAGGCTAGATAAGAAATAAGGCAGAGAATGGCCTCTTTACCTAGTGAAAAAAAAAAATCAATCTGGGAGGGGAAGACCCTCCTAGCTCCGGCCAAAACAGAAACAATTGCTATCTACACTCACTCTGAACCAATCAGGGCCCAAACAATGACCAAGTGGGGCTTGGCCTGGGATGTATTGTTGACCAATCAATGAGAGCCAGAGGGATTAGAGGTAATTAACATCTTATAGTTATCCCCCATCGCCACCAGTTTTTGCCACAATATTTTCTACTTTTATTAAAGTTTCCATTAAAATCTTAATTTCTTTCCTCCTAGTTCTTTTGCTTCTTCACCAAGACCCGGTTTCCTAGCTCCTGCTTATTCCTTCATTCATTCCTTTAGAAAATCAGAGGACAGAGGAGGGAGAAGGGGCCCAAGAGGTCATCTAGTCCAACTCACACCTGAACAAGAATGCTTTCTATAATGTGCCTGACCAGTGGCCATCCAACCTCTGCTTGTGGATGTCCAATGACTGGGAACTCACTGGTAATTCATTCCCTTAGCTCATCAAGCCTCCCTCCTAGCTCTCATTGTTCCTAGTTCTGCCCTCTTGGGCAGAGGAGAACAAAGCTAACTCTCTTGCCACGTGACAGCCCTTTAAGTATTTACTTTAACACCATTTTAAAGCGCTGACCTACCTCCAAATCTTCTATTCTCTAGGCTCAACATTCCTAGTTTCTTCAACTGGCCATTGTATGGCCTCTTTCCATCCTGGTTGCTCTCTTACAAATGCAACTTGTGGTTTGGGGCAGCTAGGTGGTACAGTGAATAGAGTCACCAGCCCTGGAGTCAGGAGGACCTGAGTTCAAACCCGACCTCAGACCTTAACACTTAGTAGCCATGTGGCCTTGGGCAAGTCACTTAGACCCAGTTGCCCTGCCTTCTCCCCTCCAAAAAGCAAAGTTGTGGTTCAAGTTATCTACATGATTCTAAAATAGGAACCAAACACAAGATACCTGACACACAGTCTCCCAACTCTATGCATTTTCACTGGATGTCCCCTACATCAGGAACTCTTTTCCTTTCACCTCCACCTCCTGGTTCCCTTCCAGTCTTAGTTATCAATCAATTAAGATTTATTAAGCACCTACTATGTGTCAGGTGAAGAGTCAGACAAGAATGAAAACAACTGGACAACAATAAAAAAAATGTGCCAGTCACTGTGTTAAGCACTGGGGATACAGAAAGAGGCAAAAGACAGTCCCTGCCCTCAAGAAGCTTGCATTCTAATAGGAGGAGATAAGATACAAATACATACAAAGCAAGTGACATACAGGATAAATAGGAAATAATTTAATAAAGGGAAGGCACTAGAGTTAAGTGAGTTTCAGGAAGGTTTCCCACTTTCATACTTTTCATACTTAATCCCTCTTTTTGGAGGGGGAAGGAAGGGCAATTGGGGTTAAGTGACTTGCCCAAGGTCATATGGCTAGTTGTGTGCATGTGTGTGTGTGTGTGTGTTAAGTGTCTGAGGCCAGATTTGAACTCAGGTCCTCCTGACTCCAGGGCTGGTGCTCTATTCACTGAGCCACCTAGCAGCCCCTTCCCCTATTAAATTTTGTCTTATATGATTCTGCTCATCATTTGTCTACTGAGATAATTTTGGATCCAGATGCTGTCACCCAACTTATTACTGTCCCTCCCAACTTTGTGTCATCTTTGATTTTGACAAGAATACCTCTGATGACTTCATTCTAATCACTCAATAAAAATGTTAAATAGCACAGGGCCAAGGACAGCTCCCATAGCTCAATGACTCTCCATCTTATCTGCAAAGATAGTTGTTGTGGAAATATGCTTGTATCAAAAGCAACTGCAGCTGTTTCTCAGCCTACAGTACCACCCAAGCTTGGAAACACATCCAGTACTTGACTCCAAGGTAGGAAAATACTTTGAGAGATAAGCATGGTAGTTGATCAAGTTTAGTGGAATCGAACCCTTTCTATATGAGATCTTTGGTCCAGAGTTCCAATTCAGCTGTAACCTTCCCATTCCTCTTTAAACAATTCCCTTTAACAACAGTTAGCTCTACCTGTCATCCCATCCTTTGTGGAACAGATTCTTGGCATAATCCATAAAATCCCTAGAGTCTGGGACATTTCTACAGCAAGGGGAAACACACAGAAAAGCTATAGCTTCTTAAGGCTATCTAGAGGGTAATACTATTACTACTGCTACTGTTACTAATAATAACAACTAGCATTTATATGATACATTAACAGTTGCATTACACTTTACAAGTATCATCTCATTTTATAATCCTCACAATAACGCTGTAAGGTAAGTGCCATTATTATTTCCATTTTATTGGTAAGGAAGCAGAAGCTGAGAGGTTAAGTGACTTGTTTAAGGGTAAATTAACTGCCTTGGTTAATAGTTAAACTATTAATTTCTCTGTTGTTGTTCAGTAGTTTCAGTTGTGTCTAACTCTTCATGACCCCATTTGGAGTTTTATTGGCAGAGATACTGGAGTGGTTTGCCATTTCCATCTCCAGCTCATTGGACCGATGAGGAAACTGAAGTAAACAGGGTTAAGTGATTTGCCCAGAGTCACACAAGTATCTGAGGTTGGATTTGAACTCAGGTCTTCCTGACTCTAGGCCCAGTGCTGTATCCACTGTGCCACCTAGCTGCCCTACTAATTTCTCTATGTATTTTTAAGTAAAACTTAAAATATCAAAACAGCCACTATTCAGTTGTCAGACTACTGAAATCTTTTGAAATCAGTAACTTGGACTAAGACAAAAGAATAAAAAACTTTATCATATGCATTACTGGAATGGAATTAGACTGCTTCTACAACATTTCCTTGATGAACCAGTCTAATTAGTTTATGAGAAAAGGAAATAAGGTGAATCTGAGGTGAATCTAGCACTGACACCTTCTTGATGCTGCTTTTAGTGATCAGTGTTTCCCTTTCTATGTGTTCACAAACCATCCCTTTAATAATATGTTCTAAAAATTTGGCAGGAATTGATGTGAAATGCACCTAGCTAATTTGTAGACCCTATTCCTGGCTTTTAAAAAAGAATTTTGCCAGCATCTGTCTTTATCTTCCTTGTGGCAACTCTCCCAATCTCCGTCTTCCTTTGGAAGCTAACCAACAGTGGCTCAGTGATCATTTCCATCAGTTCTTTTAGTACTCTAGACTGTGTGTAGTTTTATCTGAGCCTGGCGACTTGAACTCATAGATAGCAGAGTGATGCTGTCCTACAGTATCCACTCTTATCTGAGTTTGTATTCCCTACTAACTACTTTTTTGTATTGTCTTTCCTAGGCTAGGTTCATTCTCTTTAGCAAAAAACAAAAAACAACCCAACAGCAACAACAATAACAACAAAAACCAAGCCCAGAAAAAGCTGAGCATCTCAACCTTTTCACTATTACATCCAACCCAAGCAGGGGCCTTCTTTGATCCTCTTCTTTCCTTGAGTGTATTTAAGCACTCACACCCCCCCCCCCCCCCCTTATTTCACTTGGCTTAGCCTTCATTGTCAGCCTCTGCTAATTATGAACAGTGGAGCTTCTAATGTAATTTGTGCAAGACCAAGCTATGCTTTTGCATTTATCCTTTTAACATTTTCTTTTGCTTCCATTTACTATACAGGCATACCTCTTTTTATTGTGCTTTGTTTTGTTGTGTTTTGAACATATTGTGTTTTTCACAAATTTAAGGTTTGTGGCAACCCTGCATCAAGTAAGTCTACAGACTCCATTTTTCCTACAACATATGGTCACATCATGTCTCTGTGTCACATTTCAGCAATTCTTGAAATATTTTTAACTTTCCATGATTTTCCTATCTGTTATGATGATCTGTGATCAGTGAACTTCATTGTTACTATTGTAATTGTTTTGGGGGTACCATGAATGGCACTCATATAAGACAAAGAACTTGGTAAATGTTGTATGTTCTGAAATGCATCCTCTGTCACTTTCTCTAACTTTTGAAGGATACAATTATAATTAAAGCAAAAATGTATCATCTGCTCTGCTTTGGGCAGAGAGATGTCCTGAAATAATCCATATAGTCGAAGTCCCCCCCCCCAACTTCATGGTTCCATAGCAAGTTGGTGATCTCTTTCCCAAACTCTTCAGCTAATATGCTTCCTTCTGTTTTCCTGGTTTGTAGCTTACCCCCATGATGCTATTGCTTTACTCTCTCCTTTTCCTGGCTTCTCTGTCTTCCTTCAAGTCTCAACTAAAGACCTACCTTCTGCAATACACCTTTTCCCATTATTCTTTAAACTTTGTGCCTTACTTTTGATATTATCTTCAATTTATCCTATATATAGCTTGTTTGTATACAGTTGTCTGCATGTTGTGTCTCCCATGAGACTGAGTTCCTTGAGGTCTGGGAGTGGTTGTTTGTTTCTTTTTTTTCTAACCTATCTTTGTATCTAATTATTTAGCACAGTGTCTGGCACACAGTAGACACTGAATCAATGCTTATTGACTTGACTTTCTTGCTCTGTTGATCCTCACCCAAACGCTCTCATCAGGTTTCTTACGTTGACATTCTGGCTTTGCTCAAAGGATGCTATGTTCTTATAGATAATTATACTCTACCACTCCCTTTTATCCCTGCTGTTCCTTTTGAAAGACATATAGTCTCCCATAAATCCAATCTTAAATCCCATGACATCAAATCTCAGTCATTTGCCTTCCTGGATTAGGATTTGTAGTTTCCCCTATTCCCCTATAACTTTGTGAATTTCTATATAGAAATCCAAAGCTGTGATTTTATTAGTGGCTTATACTTTGGATAGTGTATCTTGTGAATAAATAGTGCTTTTTTTTTTTGCTATTATTCCTGTATAGTATCTGCAACCCTCAAATGTTACCAGAGTTCCTAGATCTATGTGGATAGCTTTTTTCTTCTTCTAACCTTTTTTTTTTTATTTAAAGCCCTGGGAGACTATATATTCACTTGACAGCCATTCACTGAACACCTACTATGTGCAAGATACTGTTTCTGCTGCAGTCACATCATCACTCTTCTCCAGGCTTTATCTCTGGCTCTCCCAAACTTTCTCTCCAATGCCCCAGAAACTCATTTACCCTTGACTTCAGACACTGGAAATACCTTCTTGCCACTGCAGTCTTTCCTTCGAATTGGCTAGTTCCTCCCAGAAGCTCCATTTTAAAGAAGGTGCCCAGGCCAGACACGTTCTCATTCCAGGCTGCACTCCCGACCCTACTGGACTTTCTCTTCTCAATATCAATCACTAACTAATTGCTCCTCGATGTTATCAATACCTTTGATTGGTACTCCACTATCAATTTAACCAGTTGATTTATCCTCAGTGTCAATTTACCAAGTAACATCAGTTAGCTTTTACAAAGGGATGCATACTGAGAAAATATAGCAAAATCTGAAGTACAAAAACACCCCTCCAAAGTGGGGAATGCTCTCTCCTCTACCATCTTGGTGCCTGGAAAGAGTGGCTTACAAAGCATTTATCATGACCAAGTTCACTTCTGATTGTGGCATAGCCAGTGAATGGAACATACCCTTGCTTGCGGGGACCCGTATCTTAGTTTACAGGTAGGTTTAGTGCTGGGCTGGGTCAAGTAGGCATTTCTCACAGCTGGCTCTTAATTCGGCCTAGCCACTGGATGTCTCTTGGCTCTTCTGATCTCTCATGATATCATAAAGTCTTTTATGGAAAAAATAAAAACATAAAAAACAAATAATGGGCAAACAAGAAAAAACCACAAACGGGAGATGGTTCCATCCCAGACAGAGTGATTGCTTAGGAGGCTCTGTGCTTACAGGCTGGCCTGGTTGGGGTGGGCTGGGAGGGTTCAGAACATTACTGTGTATCTCCTGGACAGCAGGGGAAAAAAACCCAAGGTTCTCCGCTGGGCCCTTTTGTGTGCATTCTCAGTTCCAGTTCAGCAGCCGACCAAAATGCCTTTTCTTCATCACACACTAAGTTGACAGGAAACAATTACACAATACCTATAGTCTCTTGTAATGTAATGCCAAACAAAGGCAACTTCCCAAGGTTCAGAATACCAGCATAGGTGCTCTCCATTTTATTCAGTGAAAAATTAAGAACAGAGAAGATCAAAATATGACATCATTCAAAATACAGCATTTACTAAGTGTGATTAAATAATCTCCAAGTACTACCCCACCCCAGGACCTTACATTCATTCAATCAATTACAAAGTCCCTGTTCTAAATACTACTCCACCCCTAGGCTGTACCTTGATTTAGTCCATCACAAAGCCCCTCTTCTCAAATGGAGATTAGTTTCCAATCATAAGTAAAGTACATTCATTTGTTCAATCATAGAACATAAAAAGGTCAAAAGTTCCCCACCCCTGGATCACAATTGAATCTACCCCAGAGTTACAACAAGTTTAAGCACAGCACTTAATACCCAAATGGAGGTCTTTTCTTCATCTTGACATGAGGCAAGTTCTCAGCAATCTTTGTTCCTGAGGAGACAAAGCTTAGCAAGGCCACAAGATACATTGCCAGTCTCTTCATTAATTCATCCTCTGTCTGCAGAACAGTCCTAGGACCCCTGAAAACATTAGCAAAACCCTCTTCCAGGATTTCTGTAAACATACAACAAGAAAATCCTTCTTCAGGGCTTCGAAACCAACAGCAAGGTTCCCAGACCCCTGCAACAACAGCACTGTCCTTCACCAGTGGACAGTATTCACTCTCTGTCTGCAGAACAGTCTCAGGAGCTCTGAACCAACAGTCAGGTTCCAGAACTTCTGCAACAACAGGACTGTCTTTCACCAGTGGAAAAATCTGGCAAAACAACATCAAAACAGACAGACAAAGTACCAGCAAAACAGCCATGTCTCCTCAGTCCTTGGCAGCTCCAGGGACAGGTCTCAAAAGTTCAGGGCAATTCAAAGTGGCCCTCAGCAATCCTCTCTGCCTCCAAAAGGGTGCTTCCAAAAAGTTCTTCTGCCTCTCTCTCTCTCTTTTTTTTAGTTTAATGTATTTTAATAGCAAACTTATAGGAACAGCACAGAAGACAGACAACATTAAAAACATGTACTTTGCATGTAGGACAACTCAGTTAGAAAAGCATAGTGAATGGATGGAATCTACTGTATGATAAAAATGCTACAAACACCATTTAGTTGCTGTCAATAAGAAATTTACTTTTTAAAAAAATCCAAATGCTGGCATTGTCCAGAAAAATTCAACAGGTTTATTTATAATTGTTATAAAGTTGAATTGTTGAAACTTGTTCACGGAAACATTTTTTTGACCGCATTAATGCTTTATGTCCTCTCATTTATATTCAAAATTCACACACAAATGAAAATGGAAAAAACTTGCCAATATCTGATTCTGTCCCCTATTTTTCCATTCACAATCATATACTTAGGTACCTTTTGACCCCATGGGAAAAAAATATCTAACGTTAAGAACTACCAATAACAGGAAGAAGAGATTTTTTTCTGTTTTGAGAATGAAGAATGTTTCCCATCATAGTGGAGTTTAAGCACGTTCTCCACGTATGCAGCGTGCTAGCTGGATATCTTTTGGCATGATTGTGACACGTTTGGTGTGGATAGCACATAGGTTGGTGTCCTCAAACAGGCCAACCAGATAGGCTTCACTTGCCTCCTGCAAAGCACCAATTGCTGCACTCTGGAAGCGCAGATCTGTTTTGAAGTCCTGAGCAATTTCACGCACCAGACGCTGGAAGGGAAGTTTATGAATCAGAAGTTCGGTGGACTTCTGATAACATCCACAGTACCCAGCCTGTAGCGATGAGGTTTCTTGACCCCTCCAGTAGAGGGCGCACTCTTGCGAGTGGCTTTTGTAGTGAGCTGCTTCCTGGGGGCTTTACCACCGGTGGATTTACAGGCAGTTTGCTTGGTAGGAGCCATGTTCCTGAAAACTTCTCCTTATACACCCCTCTTCTCTTTAGGCTTGGGCTTGGAGAGCGAGAGGCGGCCCTAGCACTGGAGAGCTAAGGCAGCAGTGGCTGCGAACACAATTCCTGCCTCTCTCTTGTGTCTTTCCAAATCTATGTCACCGGCTCCTCCCAGTTCAGCACTCTCTTTTCACATCAATAAGTCCATCCCACAAGTGGGATTAACAAACTCTGGGTTTTAACACAATCAAACCAAAAACCAAGCCAATACAGGGGAATCTTTAAATGCCATTACTATTACATCTCTCAAGTGAAGAGCCTGGCCTTTCCGTTCCACATCATCATGAGCTCATTGGCCAGTTCATCCTATTACTCATATACATATGAGCGTCTACACACCCACTTTGTGTGTGTGTATAATATGTGTGTGCATGTATATATATATATATACACACATATGTGTGTGCATATTTATGTAAGATGAATGTACTAATGTCATATATTAATGTAATATGTGCAATATACATATTTATATATTAATGTGTATAAACACATTGTATTAAAATGTACATATTACTATAATATGTTCATATATGTGTGTATACATGTGCATATATAATATATCATATATTAATATATGTGTATATGTACACACAGGTTATATCCTTTGTTTTTGAAGGAGACCATGGTATCAGGGAAATAATGATGTGACTTGCAGTTGACTTTGATTTGAATGAGGGAGGGATGATGTACACACACATAAACACTGTATACATATTGTATGTAATGTACATATTGACATCAGATATTAATGTAGGAATATATATGCATATACATGCAGATGCACATATACGTAAGCACCATGGGCTTTTCCTAATATGTTGTAACAATAATGCAATATTCACAACACCTACAGTGGTTATGAATATGCTGCTATAGTTGCGAATCACAAAATGTAACAGGCTCTCCACATGGGGGATAGAACCAAAGCCTTTATTCAAATACCTGAAAACCAAGTCCCAGAACCAGAAAGCCAAAGTCATTACAGTAACCACGAAGTTGGTACCCATGGTTAATGCAGTGAACACCTCTGTTCCCAAGCCTTCACAACAGAATAGTTTCCTTCAAGCAGGAATCCTCCTCTCTCACTCAGGGTAGCTCCTCAGTCTGGTTCTTGGAAGCTCTCAGCAAAAGCTCCATTCTCAAAATCAAAATCACTTTCTCCAGCCTTCATGTGGCTTGATCCAAGAAGTTCTTCAAGAATTCCACAAGAAGTTCTGATTGTCCAGCTTGTACTCTTCCTTATATGCAGCATTAGCTCCTCCCTATTCCACCCCTTCCTGTTACATCAGCAATAGGGGTTCATACCTCCTGTTTCTTTAACAGAGGCTTGATATAATTAACTTGAAATTAAGTGTTAAGTACCTGTTTACTTGCCAATCAAGGGCATGGAAGATCTTCAAACCCCATTAACATTACATATGTCATGTCACTAATCCTACCTCATAAAATTAAGCAAAGCCAACTAACAAAGTGACCCCTTACTACTAGTTTGTGTGACATTCTGTACTGGTAGTTCCCCACCTTTCTAGTGAGAGACACAAAGCCCACTCAGCAGAAGACATTAGATATAGGCACAGAAACTGTGCTATAGGAAACTTCTGGAAGAGGAAAGTCCCTCTTCCAGTCAGGTTAGCACCTCCTCAGCAATTTATAGCCTTATTGGATTGCCTCCAGCGGTGGTATCAAACTCAAACTGAAACAAGGATTATTAAACTTTAGAGAAGGATCCCTGAAGACTACACATTGACTAAGAAAACCATGTTTATATTATATTTGATTGCATTTTCATTTATTTTATTAAGAATTTCCCAATTACATTTTGATCTGATTTGGGCTGCAGTTGGAGTGGCATGGGCTACCTGTGGCCCACTGGCTTGGGTTTGACCCCTCTGGCCTTGCCCAGGGTCAGGACTTGAACCCGAGTCTTCCTGGCTGAGGCTCCTACATCATGTTGCCTCTCTGCATTCATGCCTGGTCCAAGACACGTAGCCCAACTGCCAGTGTCTGCAGTCGCAATTTCTGTGCTACGCATATTCTCTGACGCCCTTTTCCCAATCAATCCCAAATGTAAACCCACTGAAACCATCTTCCCTCTGTACTCACTCCTCCAGTACAATGCTGTCTCACTCTTGAATCTCGTTCGGTTGCCCAGTAAAGCCATGCTCCCTTCCCCCACCATTTCCTGATCCCAGACCAGTCACCAAACATTCAAGAGTAACTAGCCCCGTGTATTTTATGCTCCTCCTAAGATTCACCTGGATCTGCAGACACTTACCTTTGTACCTTTTGTAGCCTTTAGTATGCACTTCTTTCTCCCCTTTCCTCTCTTTTTTTTTTTTGGAGGTCAATTGGGGTTAAGTGACTTGCCCAAAATTACTGCTAGTAAGTGCGTAAGTGTCTGAGGAAGATTTGAACTCAGGTCCTCCTGACTTCAGGGCCTGTGCTCTATTCACTCAGCCACCTAGCCACCCCTCCCCTTTCCTGGAGTGAACAAGTCTAGTGAACAAGCATTGATTAAGTACCTATTATGCTTTAGTCACTGTGCTAAGCACTGAGGATACAAATTTTTTTTTTAAAGCAATTGGGGTTAAGTAACTTGCTCAAGGTTACATGGCCAGCTATTTCTGGGTGTGGTGCTAAGTATCAGAGCCCGGATTAGATCCCAGGTGATCCCAACACTGGAGCTGGTGCTCTTACTCGCTGAGCCACCTAGCTACCCCATACAAATTTTTTAAAAAATCCAACCAAAAGAAGAAGACAGACCTTGCCCTCAAGAAGCTTACATTCTAAGGGAGGAAGACAATACATAAAAAGCAGCTAAAAGTAAAGATGGGGGTGAAAAAGGAGGTATACTTTGGGGAGGACATGGCAGCCATGTCCGAAGAATCATGGGATTCTTCGTGAGGTGGCTGGTCTGGGCCCTTCCCCAAAATGGAGGTTTCAGGAAGAACTCCTAACACAATGTAATAGAAATCTCCCTATGGTCCTATTTTTCTTCCTACATTTCAATAGTGGACATCCTTCCCCAAAGGGTTGTTTTATTGGTCCAGAACTGCCCTACTGCTACTTTCAGGGAGCTTGGTTAAATCACCTAAGGAAGACTTTTAAGAAAGACTTCTGAAAGAAAGTTTCTTTCAGAGGACCTTGGGTCATGCCCCACCTCTGACACTGCCTGTGACTTAATCTGGAGTCACCCAATCAGGATGTGTCAGAGTTTGGGCTTGAACTGGGCCCTCCTGACTTGGAGGTCAACTCTCTGTCCACTTGGCCTAATGAGACCTAAGTAAGTAAATATATGATCATGTCAGCATGAGGAGCTCCTCGTGTGGGGATTCTGGCCACCAAGACATTTCACAGCCATTTGATCTATGATTTAGTGGATAATACTGAAGAAGCCATGGAGATTTAGAGATATTAAATGACTTGCCACAGGACAGGCACATAGCTGGTCCCACCAGAGGAAGGGTGTATATCCGGGCCTCTTTGACTCCAAACCCAGCACTCTCTCTACTATATCCTGCTACCTATAAGTGAATAATGAATGAGTAATGAAAGAAATGAACAAACAAATAAATATTATTATAATGAAAATTTTAATTTAAAATTTTTACTATTACCATCATTATTTTCTAAGCACAGAAACTTTTTTCTCTCTTTTTTCAGTTCCAAATTTTCTCCCTCCCCCTACCTTCTCCTCTACCCAATAGAAGACAGGAAAAACAAAACCTATTACAAATATTTATAGTTATGCAGAACACATTTAAGTAAATAATTATTAAAAAATGAAATAGGATACATCATCATAGCTCCTTGCCTCCCAGTGAAATGGACTGATAGAAGATGGAAGCAAAGGCAGGCAAGAGTAGATGAATGAAACCAAGGGAGGCCCAGCTCTCTGAGAAGAGGGGCTTGCGTGCTAAAGTTCAAAAGGAGCTGAGATTGGCAATAAATGTGAAGGACAAGAAAAAGGGCTTTAACAAAGTATATATAATTATATAGAGATAGGTAGGCAACTAGGTGGCACAGTGGATATGGCACTACATTTGGGATCTGGAATACTTGAATCTCAATCTTGCCTTAGATGCTTACTAGCTGCATGGTCCTGGGAAAGCCAACTGACTTTTTCTGCCTCAGTTTCCTCATTTGTAAAATGGCGACAATGATAACACCACTATACAAATGCTATCGTATATGTTCATAAACAAATATACGTAGATATGTATATGCAATAATGAGGAAATTTTTTAAAAGGGAAAAGATTAGCGCTTGGGGCAGGTGAGAGAGTAATAACAAATGATTAAGAGAAGTCAGAACTTTGATAATGAAAGTCAGCTTTTATTTTATTTTTTTTTTCTGTACCAAGGAGAAAGACCTTTGAACAGGACAGAATCAAAATGGATAGTGGGAGTGAATAGGCCAGATAAGAAGGAAGATCATAAAGTAGCAGTTATGCACCTTCAATGAATTCAAATCACCAGGTCCAGACGAACTATGTGATTCTGAGACCCTTCCAGTGATCTTGAAAGGACTGGGTCAGGGATTAAGGGGAGGTACGGCTCAGCAAATGTCTCCATTTAACAAAGAGGAAAGAAGGCACAGTGTTCAAATTATATTCTGGCATGTTTGACTTTGAATCTTGGTGAAATTCTAAAATATAATGTTAAAAGGGATGGTATGTGGACATTTTTAGGAAAGGGGGGGCAGTGATAAATTAAAACGGTCATGGTTTCATTTAGGGCTTAAATTAGGCTGTGTGGTATGTAGAATGAGTATTAGATTTGGATTCAGAACGCCTGAATTCAAGTCCTCCCTCTGCCACTTATTGTTTGTGTAATCTTGGGGCCAGTAGTTTAACCTATCTGCTCTTCTGGGCCTCATCTGTAAATCAAGGGGGTTGAACTCTGTGACCTCTAATGTGCTTTCCAGTCCTAAATCTGTCTATGATGTATGATCAAGAAGTCATCATGCCAGACTGACTAGCTTCATTTCCTTCTTTGGGAGATTCCCTGAGAGCAGGACAATTGCCACAAACATAATACCTGAATTTCAGCAGAGACAAAAGCTCTCATCCTTATGGAGAGGATGGAGAGAAGTGAACTTAGTGACAGTGGTGGGTAGATCCTGAACTGGTCAAATGGATTGGTTCAGTACAAAGTAGAACAGCTATATAGAGTGTCAGATCTGGAGTCAGGAACACCTGAGTTCAAATCCAGCCTCAGACATTTACTGTGTGATGGGCAAGTCACTTAACCTTTTTTTTTTTTTTTTGCTTCAGTTTTCTCATCTGTAAAATGAGGATGATAATAGCATCTACCTCCCAGGGTTTTTGTGAGGATCAAATGAGATCATATTTTTAATGTGCTTAGTCTAGTGCCTGGTATACAGTAGGTGCTAAATAAATGTTAGCTTATCATGACGATGATGGTGGTGGTGGTGATGGTGTGCCCTCAGGATCTCTACTTGAGCTATTGGATCTTAACATTCTTATCACTGACAGATGAAGGTATAGACTGGATGCTTCTCAAATTGGCAGAGTGCTAAGGTTAGTATGGATAGCTAACATTCTGGATGACAGAGTCAAGAACCAAAAAAAGATTTTCTAGGCTAGAATGATGAGCATAATCTGAGAACCTTCTCTAGAGGCACCCCCCCCCCATTCAGACTTGCAGAGTGGGTCCCCTGGAGAATACTTGACCCCCTAGGTTCAAAGTACTGGCTGGGTATGTACTATCAAAACTACATCTCTTGAGCCCTCATTGGTATGTTTTCCTTTAGTATTAAGCCATTAGATAAATTTAGCTTAAAACAAAGGCATTTTCTGAGATGGCATTATAGGAACAACAGTAACAAAGCACTCCTAAATGTGAAGTGTGCTCAAAGACATGCTGGTAAATGTGCTGATAAATGTTTAACAACTGACTCTGGAAAAAAAAAAAGTACACGTAATGCACTTGTAGCTGCATTATTGACATTTTCTCCATCAATTTCTTAAATCTGTATATCAACAAAGTAATAACCAACCTTGATTTGTAGTTTACTGATTTCTAGGGTGCAAATGCTCACAATGAAAATTTAACAATATCCTCCAGGGTGCCCATTTGAGCTGGTTCCAGTCATCCCCAAGTATGCTCTCTACAGTTATAGCTCTTGTCAGTGGAAAAGTGTGCTCACACATTGCATACATTAGTAGAAAGGAGCATATGTAATGAAGTCATATAGCTCAGTAACTCACACCTCCAATGCTGCAGAATCCTGATGTCCTTTCTCCTCTTGTGGTAAGTATCCCTAAGCTGCTCCCTCTTGGGTGCAATGTCTTTGCTTAGTAGGTCACTCATCCTGACTCTCTGGGCTTCTTCCACTCTAGAACTCAAATCTTCCCTGCTGGTACTAATTCTCTCCACTTGGAAGCTGGACTCTCTGAGGCTGATCTCTATTGGACAAAGCATCTCCTCCTTGGTGAGTAGTCCCATTCAGGACAAAATGATTAATGTGGCAGAAGGAGAAAGAAACTCCCCTTCTTTCCTAGGAGGCAAAGAGTAATTCCCTCTCCAGAGGTGGCTCTTTTCGCCACTGCCAGAGCTGTCTTGCCTGACTGTGTAGACAGTGTGTCTTGCTTTTTAAAAAGCCACCAGGATTATGGCTGATTGTTCTTCTAGCTAGTGACTAGGTGCTCTCTATTTCTATCAAATTTGCTTGAAGAATCTCTTTTAAATTTAACAAAGGGATAACAGAGTATAAACCCTTAATTTCACTTCCTTTAAGACCTTGACATCTCATTGACTCTGTTCCCTGACCTTCTGTAATTACTTTCTGTAATTTTATCAAATGATCCTAGGTATCTTGACCAACTCCTCACCCATACACTAATAAGATGACATTTAATAGAGGTAAACGTAAAAAAATTTTTTTGGGGTTAAAATTATCAACTGTAGAAGAGCAATATGGAGGAGGCATGACTAGGTAATGGTTTAAATAAAGGCATGTAAGGCTTTCTGTGGATCGTAAACTTAACATGAGCCAACACCATGACCTGACCACAAAAAACAAGCATGCCCCTGTGATCATAGGCTCTAGTAAGACAGGCTTACTGCTCAGAAGAATATTGAATCTCCTCTGTCTTCTGCCCTAGTCAGATCATATCTGGAGGACTGTGTTCAGTTATGGGTATTCCATTCTGTTATGTGATGGCTTTCTGGGAGGGGGTAGGGAGAGAAATTCAGAGGGAAATATAAGCAATGAAAATAAAGATCCCAATAAAAATCTATTTTAATATGTTTAATCAGATTGCATGTACTGGGGTAGGGAAGGAGAGGGAGGGGGAGAAAATTTGGAACTCAAAATGTTATGGAAGTGAATGTTGAAAACTAAAAATAAATTAATTAATATTTTTAAAAATCCTTTTTAAAGGAGGACAAAACATCCCCATCTGCCTCTTCTAAGGAGGATCGAATGTCTCATTTCCTGTACCCGACATTCCATCTCCCTTTTCCATAACTCTGCTCTGGGACTTCCTCATTTCTGAAAAGCAGTCACTCTTCACTCTGCCCCTTCAAATGCCTAGTTTGCATAGGCACACTAACGCGCTGCTGAAGGAGCTACAAACTGGTGCAATTATCCTCTAAAGTGATTTGGAATTATGAAAATAAAGTGGTAAAAACATCTATCCTTTGATGGTGAGACTCCACTAGTAGGCATATGCAAGAAAGTCACTGACAAAAAGAAATGCTCCATAGTCACCAAGACATTTATAGCAACACTTCCTGTGGTAGCAAAGAATAGACAAAGGAGGTGCTCACTCATGGGGGAAGGGCTTAACAAATTGGGGTATGTGGTTGTAATGGAATATCCCTGTGCTGAAAGAAATGGTGAACACCCAACAAGCATAAAGACTTATATGAAGTGATGCAAAATGAAGTAAGCAGAGCAAGAAAAACCATACACACAATTGATTACAACACTGTAAATGGACAAAACAAGAAGAAAACAATTAAAACTGAATATTGTGAAGTTAGGAAAAAAAAAAAAAACAAGCTCGGCCCCAAAGAAGAGAGATGAGAGGACACATCTCCTTACTTCATGGTAAAGATAGGGGTGCACAGGTGTGGAATAATTCATATGATGTCAGATCTTTCTGATGCATTGACTGGTTTGCTGAATTTTTTTCTTTTATTCTTCTTTTTTTTAAAAAAAATTCTCTTTTTATAATAGGTAACTCCATAGAAGCCAGTCAGTCAATAAACATTTATTAAGCACCCACACTGTCCCAGGCAGTGGGGATACAAACACACAAAAAAAAAGAAAGAGAGAGAGATTTCCTGCCCTCCAGGAGCTCACAATCTGGGGAAGACAAAACATAAAGGAAATTGCAAGGGGTGAGGGTGGGGGGCATAATGTTTCTAAATCAGTGCCATGATGAAGTCAGTAAAGGAAGTCCCAGAGGTAGTACAGGTGGGTGAGAAATGAAGTAGAGAGAAGGAAAGACATAAAGGAAAATATAAGCAATAGAAAAAAAAATCAGTAAAAATCTATTTTTGTGACAAATCACTAGCTTCTTTCAAAGCTTAGCTCAGCTCAAGTGCTTTCTTCTACATTAGACCTTTCCTGATCCATCTTTTCCCTTGGTCACTGCACAAATTACTTTGTATCTTATATGCATACATTTCACTGTTTACTTATGTAACAGTCACAATAATCAGCTCATTCTAAGCCTAAGGACTCCTAAGGTCTATGACTCTATTTGGCTCCCTCTTCTGTAGCTTTAGAGAGTTTATTTTTGACAAAAAGTTATGAATCCATTCTTTTCTCTAACTTTTGGAGACACTGCTCTCTCCTGGTTCTCCTCTGATGGCTCCATCATGGTGTCTTATGCCAGAAGCTGTATCTTCACCTAGGTTGAGCCCATTAAATGGGAATGTCCTCCAAGGCTCTTCTGCCCTGGGCCCTCTCATCTTCTTCCTTGGTGATGTCATTTACTCCTTTGTATTTAATTATCATCTCTATGCAAATGACTTCTCTCTTATTGTGGAGATCAACCATCTTCTGAAAGGCATTGAAAGGCAAGCAGAGGATTTGGGAGGTGGTAGGGAGTCACTGTAGTTCATTGAGTAAGGGAATGACGTGGTCAGGCTTGTAGTTTAGGAAGTTGAGTGAAGGATGGACTGGAGTGGGGAGAGCCTAGAGAGAGACGATCTTTCAGGTTCTTACATAGCATCTAGGCATAAGGTGATTAGGGCCTACACCAGGGTGGTGGTAGTTGCTGTTTGTACTCAAAGAGGACCATGACATCAGAGAGGTGGTGCCATGACGTGCAAGTGAATTGAATTGAAGTGAGGGAGGGCTGTGCAAGGTTACCAGCCTCACTTTTTCCTCTGGAGCCATCTGGGTCCAGTGGCCAGATATGGATCAGGATGACTGGAGATGGTCCACAATGCAGTAGGGCACTTTGACCTTTTCAAGTTAAGCTCTTTAATAGGTCTCAGTTTGACTAAGGCAATGCCCATTCAGTGATTAAGGCTTAATAAGAAATGAAGCAGAAAAGCACCTCTTAAAAAAAAATCTCTCTGGGAGGGGAGAAACAATGCCTTTCAGAATAGTCCCCTTTCTATGTTTTCCAGTCTTTTTGCATCTCATTCATCTCTACATACTCTATATGTGACAGCATGACAGCGGCCTTCTCACTGTTCCCACAACAAGATGCTCTATTTGTTAGTTCTGGGCACTTTCATTGATTGTCCCCTGGATCTGGAATTCTCTTCCTCCTTAGTTCTGCTTCCTAGCTTTCTTGGCTTCCTTTAAATCTCAGCTAAAATCTTGCCTTCTGCAAAAAGTCTTTCCCAGACCTCTTAATAGTAGTGCCTTCTTTCTGAGATTATTTCCAATTTATCCCTCATATATATTGTTTGTACTTAGTAGTTTTCATTTTGTCTCCCCCATTGTATTGTAAGCTCTTTGAGAGCAGCGACTGATTTTTGCGTTTGGTTGTATGCCCAATGCTTGGCACAATGCCTGGCACAAAGTTGAAACTTAATAAATGAATTTCTGGGGGCAGCTAGTTGGCACAGTGAATAGAGCACCAGTCCTGGAGTCAGGAGGACCTGAGTTCAAATCCAGCCTCAGACACTTAACACTTACTAGCTGTGTGACCTTGGGCAAGTCACTTAACCTCAATTGCCCTGCCTTCCTCCCTCCAAAAAAGCAAAAAATAAATAAACAAACAAATAAATTGAGGACAATTAAATGGTGCCACATGAAAATGAGCTGAGATGAAGTTGTTTTCCCTAAATAGTGGAAGCATGAGGATGAGAACTAATCAGGGGAACAAGGGGCTAACATGAGAGCTATTTTCAAGCATTTGAAGAGCTATCACAGGGAGAAAGAATTGGACTGGTTCTCCTTGGTACCAGAAGTCAGATTAGAATGACTAGAATTTGTAGAGGCCGATTTAAGCTAAAATATAAAGACAATTTTTAGAAATTTTAAATTAATTTATTTTTAACAATCAAATTTTTTTCAGTTCCAAATTTTCTCTCTCTTTCCTGTCTCTACCAATTGAGAAGGCAAACAATAAAATATCAATTTTCCATGTGAAATTATATGAAATGTATTTCCATATTCACTGTTTGGTGGGGAAAAAAAAGCAAGAAACATAAAGTGAAAAAAAGTACACTTTAGTCTATACTCAGAGCCCACCAGTTCTCTCCCTGGAGGTGGATAGCATTATTTTCTGTTTATTTATTTATTTTTAGTTTTCAACATTCACTTTTGTAAGATTTTGAGTTCCAAATTTTTCCCCTTTCCTCCTCCCAAGACAGCATACAACCTGATATAGGCTATACATGTACAATCATATTAAACATATTTCCATATCTGTCATGTTGTGAAAGAAGAATCAGGACAAAAGGGGAAAACCACAAGGAAGAAAAAACAAAAAAAAGTGAAAATAGTATGCTTCAATCTGCATTCAGACTCCATAATTCTTTCTCTGGATGTGGATAGCATTTTCCATCACGAGTCTTATGAAATTGTCTTGGATCATTGTATTGCTGAGAAGAGCTAAGTCTATGAGAGTTGGTCATCACACAATGCTGTTGTCAATATTCTCTCAGTTCTGCTCACTTCACTCAGCAGCAGTGGATAGCGTTTTTATTATGGATCCATTGGAATTGCTGGGGCCATAATAAAGATAAATTTCCTAAAAATTAGTATTGTCCCAAAGTGGGATGGGCAGCCATGGGAGATTGTATAGTTCCCATTTCTGAAGGTGATGAATGATTCAAAGTCAAGGCTAGATGACCATTCCATGTCTTGGAGAAATCTGCTTCTTCCTTCCAACCTTAATCTTAATTCTGGGGCTTGGTGACTCTGAAGGGCTAGGAGGACCAGATAAATAAGACATATCTACTTTTACTTTATGCAGCCTGTCTGTACTAAACAGGGTACTAGGGTGTCTAATCAATAAATCAAGTCTCGTAAGCATGTACTATGTGCCAAGCATTGTGCTAAGTGCTGGGGATATCAAGAATGTTAAAAAAAAATAAAAAACAACAACACAAAAGTCCCTGCCCTCAAGTTGCTTATAGTCTAATTGGGGAAACAAGATGAGTTGGAGATTGATTGATGGTTGGTGTCCTTTGTGCTCAAAGAGGATCAAAATAACATCACTATATCGGGGTCAAAGTACAGTGTGTGTCAGACTGTGACTGATCAGACCAATAAATGCTTGGAAGACTTTATTACAGGTTGGGCACAAATAGTCCATATATACATTGGAGATAATCATCAGACAAAGTCACTAGTATTAATTAAGAAAGTCAGGACTTTAACTGAGATTTGAAGGGAGCCATGAAAGCCAGGAGACAGAGATGAGGAGGGAGAGAGTACGAGGCATGGGGCATAGCCAGTGTGAATGCCCAGAATCCAGAGATCGAGTGTCTTGTGCAAGAAACAGTAGGGAGACCGATGTCACTGAATCACAGAGTACATGGAGGAGAGTAAGGTATAAGAAAACTGGAGAGGTAGGAAAAGACTAGGCTGTGAAGGGGTTTAAAAGCCAAACACGATGTGGAGAAACTTTTTTTCTATTGACAACCACTAACTAATGAAAACACCAATAAAGATTACATGAATGTTGATAATGATGTGATTTTTTTTCCAAATAGAAAGTGATATAAACAGTTTCAAGCTACTTCTCAAATTAAGGGTAAGAAATACAAACTTCTTTTAAGTGATTATAAATAATGTAACCCATGTCCTGCACCACAAACTCAGGACCTTTCACTGACCAGGACAGATCCTGTAGATTTATGCCCTGTCCCAACCCCAAGCATATGTCTTTGGTTCTTTTTGCCCCCATTCAGAGTTTCCCTTAGGAGACTCAAATACAGCTCATGTCTAGACTTCCCTGAACTAGAGAAGGAAACAGCAAACCTCTCCAGTAGCCTTGCCAAGAAAGCCCCATGACCAGTATGGTCCAAGGGATCACAAAGAGTGGTGTCCTACTGACATGACTGAACAACAACAAAGGTCTTCCCTGAAATGGTTAAAAAGGTCCCTAGTGAAAGTACTCAAGGTAGAAATGCATTATTGGGTCCAGGCAGCCTTCATTTCACCCCACAGGAAATCTAAACAACCCACAGGACTCATAGTAACCCAGAAAAACTGCATCTCCTTTTCCTTCCCTTGGTGAGTTGGTGAGTCCCACCTTCTGCCTCAGGGAAAATTATATGAGCTTTTGGGAATAATACTAGCCTTGAGAGCTTGGACTGGCCCTACCCCCAAGAAAGAAGACACACTTAGGGTTAGGGAGAGGCAGCTCTCTTCCTGTCAGAAGTACACCATCCAAATAAATCACCGTAGTAAAGTCCAAACTTTTTGTTCTTCTGTGTTTTTGTTCTTTGTTTCTTCTCCAGTGCTGGGACCATGTGCTTCATTAAGTTTACATAACATCCATTACATTATGATTTTTTTAAAATGCCAATTCATTATGTTGTGAATAAGGAGTTTGGCAATACTTGGCAACCAAAAGTTTCTGTGAAGCAAAAACTTGATCATAGAATGTCTAAATCTTATAGGTCACAAAATAAAGCAAGTAATTATAATTTAATTGAGATTAGGTATTTTATTTACAAATATTTAGATTAATAGCATTTTGTTACATCAGATGAAGAATACAGCAGTCTGAACAAATCCTTTTGTCACAGAAACAATTAAGACCCACTGCAACTAACTTTGAAAGTCGGGGTATTTCACCTAAATAAATGGTAAAGGATGTAATGCAGTGGAAGCCTGGGTCCGCCAAATGGTCAGTAACTCAGTGTTGTCTAATAAAGTCCTCGTCAGGAGGATGTCATGTGGTTTCTTTCTCTCCTGGGGTCACAAGATTGAGGAGTTGATCAAGGCTACCTCACTGGTCCACATGGGTGAAGATGGAGCCTCCTGTAATGTGCTGCACCTGTCTCTATGTATTCAAGGTTGCTATTAGTAACTCACTTAGTGGTGGGAATAGGGGAGAAAGGAGGAAAGAGACAAGATATATTATGCAATCTCAGTTTTGTTATGCTTTTCCCTCTGATAGTTCAAACCTATGAGTACTGTTTATAGGTAGTACAGTGGGCAGAGCACCAGGCCTGAAGTCAGGAGGACCTGAGTTCGAATCCAGCCTCAGGCACTTAACACTTACTAGCTGTGGGATCTTGGGCAAGTCACTTAACCCCAACTGCCCTGCCCTTCCCCCTCCAAAAAACAAAATAAAAACAAAAACAAAAAAACTCCAAATGGGGTCACAAAAATTTGGACACAATTGAAAAATAAACAACCACCACAAAGAGGACAATTCTAATCGTGATAGAATTAGCCAATCAAATTACTCATTGTCAGGGAATGGCCTGCTAAATCCAGGAGATCACTCACCTCAATTCTCTCAGGAGGGTGTCAATGCATTCTGCAAAGGGAAGTTAATGTAATCTCCATATATACATTATATAATGTACTCTCCATATAGGGAAGTATAATCCAAATTCCCTGAGACACAGCTCCCTAAAACTTCTTTAGTGTAATTAGCCTGCCCTCAATACCCTGTTACTCTTATAACAAACTGTATCTCTTCTCCCTTACACAGACAAATTCAGAGAAAATGTCTTTTATACTCCTTGCCTCTATTTCTTCCTCTCTCAACCTCACCCTTCTTAACCTCTTTCAATATGGCTCTGGACCCCACTACTGTAGACTTAAAGTACTTTCTCCAAGGTTACTAATGATCTCTTAAATGTTAAATCGAAGGGTTTTTCAGAGCTCTTGCCCTCTTGACCTCTCTGCCGTTTTTCACCCAGATCACCCTATCTTCCTGGACCCCTTCGTCTCCCTAGGTTTTAGCAGTGTTGTTCTCTTTTGGCATTCCTCATATTCAGAACTTCTTCTCTGTCTCTTTTTTTTGCAATCAACCATGTTCTTTCCTAAAACCTGGGTGTATCCCAGGGCTTTATTCTCTTCTTTTCTCTTGGTGATCACATCAGCTCCTATGTTATTGTTCAGATGTTTCAGTCTTGTCCAACTCTCCATGTTTCCCTTTGAGATTTTCTTAGCAAAGATACTAGAATAGTTTACTATTTCCTTCTCCAGTCCATTTTACAGATGAGGAAACTGAGGCAAACAGGGTCAAGTGACTTGCCCAGGGTCACACAGCTAGTAAGTATCTGAGGCCAGATTTAAATTCAGAAAGAAGTCTTCCTAAGTTGCTCTATCCACTGTGCCACCTAGCTGCCCAGTCAGCTGTTATGGCTTTATATTATTATCTCTATATAGAAGAACTCCAAATCAACATATCCAGTCCCTATTTATTTCTTGGCCATCTAATAATAACAATGATGATAGCTAGCATTTATATAGTTCCTACTATATGCCAGGCATTGTGCTATCATTTGGTCCTCACAGCAATCCTGGGAGGTAGGCGCTGTTATTATCTTCATTTTACAGTTGAGGAAACTGAGGCAAACAGAAATTAAATAATTTGTCCAGGGTCACACAGCTAGTAAATGTCTGAGGCTGAATTTGGATTCAAGGCTTCCTGACCTCAGGTCCAGCACTCTAGCCACTGCGACATCTAGTTGCTCCCAGTCCTCATCACTCTGCCTACACTCACTTCTTCCATTAACCTCATCTTCCCCCTCCACCTCTTGGAGCTTTGGCTCTGATAGGTGAAGCAGGCAGCAGTTAAGCAACTTGTCTAGAGACACAGTTACATTCCTATTGCCTGACTACATGGTTTATAGGAGGCTTTTCCAATTGGCTAGGTATCTAGAATTGTTGGCATCTTGAGAAAGGCTCAAGTCAGCTTCAATTATCTCCTTTGCTCATAGTGTCTAGTGAAAGACCATACTGTATAGGGAAAGGGCCTTAGGACGATTTTTTTTAAAAGCAATTGGGGTTAAGTAACTTGCTCAAAGTTACACGGCCAGTTATTTCTGGGTGTGGTGCTAAGTATCTGAGCCTGGATTTGATCCCCAGGTCATCCCGACACTGGAGCCGGTGCTCTTACTCGCTGGGCTACCTGGCCGCCCCTTAGGACGATTTCTTGTCTGAGACCATGTGGCCTATAAAAAAATAGATCTTGATTCTTAGCCTTTCATTCCCCCCCCCCCCTCGCCCCCATCCTGTTTTAGGTAAATGGAATAGAGTTTCATAACCTTGTGAGTATAAAAGGTCATTATGAATGTGCTCCAGCATCCCATAATTCCAGGGCCTGGATTCTAGGTCAGGCATTGTAGACAATTTAGCACCAATGTGCTGATGGACAAAGAGGAACCAAGGTAAACAGAGACTGGGAGAAGGAATCATCTAGCAGTCATGCTGACCATGGACTCAGATTTGGTTAGAATGATGCTTTGTAGGGTCTTAGATAAATTTTTGTCCTAATCCTCCTTTCCTTCCCCCCACCCCCAAGAGATCATGGCCAGAGGCATTAGGGAGAAGTTTTTACATTTGTTCTTACTACATCTTTTGAAGTAAATTCACCTTTGTAAAACCTAATTGATATTAATTGTTAAATGGAAGTGAGGTGCTAGTCTAATTACTGGTACTTACTAGTACCAATAACTAGGGGGTGGTGATGGTGAACTGGTACTTACTAGTACCAATAACTAGGGGGTGGTGATGGTGAACTTGAACCTATGGCAATGGAGAATACACAGCTCAACCTCTCAGGGTTACCCCCTAGAACTCTGAGGGGGAGATGTAACCTGCCTAGCTCTGGAAGGGGAACCAAAGTAAATCTGCTACATCAGGGAAGTATCTGGCATATAATAAGTACTTAATACTCTACCCAGATATCTATCTATCCATCCAAATATCTATCTATACATATATCTAGATAGCTACCTAACCATCCAGATATCTAACTATCCATCCATCCAGATATCTATCTCTCTAGATATCTATCTATATGTATATCTAGATATCCATCTAGGTGTCCACCTATCCATCCAGATAACTGTCTACCTAGATCTCTATCCAGATATGTGCATACAGATATGTATGTATGTGTGTATGTGTATGTATGTATGCATGTATGTATCTGCATGTTGTGTTCCTCATTAGAAGGGAAACTCCTTAAGTGTAGGGATGTTTTTGCTTTTCTATTTGTATCCCTGGTGCTTCTACCTAAGCTCCAGTCCCACATCACCAACTGATGGCTAGTTGTTGCTACCAGAATGTTCCACAGGCATCTCCAACTCCGCTAAAACAGGGCAGAATTTGCTTCGGGGGTACCAGCCTCTTTTTAGTCATTCAGCTTTACACTTGCAGTAATCAGTTACTGTTCACTTTCCTTCAGTCCCCCATTTCCCAGAGCCCCATTGTGTTCTCTCTCACTTGCTACCTCCTCTGCCAAGCAGGCCATCACCATCCTAGCTTGGGCTCTCATCTCCTCTTCCCTGGGCTGTTGTAAAACAACAGTCTTCCTGGCCTCCTGGCCTCAAATCTCTCCCTTCTTCACTCTACCCTCCATACAGCTGCCAAATTGATAGTTCTAAAGAACGAGTCTGACCACTCCCTTACTCAAGAAATTTTCAAGGCTCTCTGCCAAAAGCAGACCTGGCATATCCTGGCATCCTTTACAATCTAATGCCTTGCCCTCTTTCTAAGTCTGATTTCCCATGACTCCCTCTCTTACTTTCTGTACACCTGGCCCACTTGCTGTTGTTTCCTGTTGAAGGTATTCTATCTCATCCACCTCTGCCCTTTACTGCCTGGGGATCTGGGCAAGACCTTTAACCTCCTTGGACAAATCTCCCACCTCCCACTCCTGGAACTATATAGCTTCCTTAAAATGAAAGAGGTTGGACAAGATGGCCTCTGAGGTCTCTTCCAGCTCCAGATCCAAGATTCTATAATCTCCTCTCTTTGCACCTTTTAAGAGGCCGACCAGTTTCTTGAATTCTAGCCCTCCTCACCTTCCCTCCAGGTAATACCCAGCTTCTTTCTGGGCTCAGCTCAAGTGGCACACAAGGTCCCCTCAGTTGCAATTACAGCCACCAGGGATTACTTTGTATGCTATTTGTATTTTCTTATCTGTGAATTCTCTTTCTTGACATCACTTCTACCTCTTGAATCCCAAGGCTGAGCTAAAGTGATACTTCCAACAAGATTGTCCTGCTTTCTCTTCTCCCCACTCCAACACCTGAATTACTTTGAATTATTTTGTATATACTTATCTGTGTATATAATATTTCCTAGATACTTGTAAGCTTCTTGAAGCCATGTGTCATCTCTGTAACCCCAGGCCCTAGCACAGTTCGTTCTTGGAGTATTATGAGCACTTTATAAAAGCTTATTCAATTAAATTTCATTACATGTTTTTCTCCACCCTACCCCCAACCCCCTCTCCAGCATTATTCAAAGCTCCTTAAATGAAAAAATAGTTTTGTCTTGTTCTTTCTATCCCCAGCACCTAGTATAGTGCCTGGAACATAGTACGCGCTTAATATATGCATGATGTGTATAATAAGTATCCTCTTGCTTTCCTTGTCAGTGGGTGGGGGAGGGGCTGGAGTGAGGGAGATAATTTGAAACTCAAAATGAATGTTAAACAAAAATGCATAATGTAGTTGTATACTTCAGTTTGACCTTATGGCCAGTTAAAGGAGAAAGGAAAGAGAGAAGGCGAATGAGGGAAAGGGAAGAGAAGAAAGAGAGAAGGGGAAAGAGTCTTAAAGGAGAGAGAAAAGGAGGGGAGAAGGGAGCAGAGAGTTGAAGAGGGTCAGAAAGAGAGGTGACCTACGAGAGAAAGATGCAAAGATGGAGACAGAAAGAGAAAGGCACAGGGAGAAAAAAGAATGAACTTGGTTAGTCCGAAATGCTGAAATGCTTTGTTAAACTCTGCTCTTTAGTTGGGCTGTGGGCATCAGAGTAAGTTATCACTGCTCCTTGGAAGCTAATTAGCTGTCTGATTCTTTTACCACTGGGAAACAACATGTAGGTTTTTATTTTCAAACTATCTCATTTATCCTTGAGGGGGGAAAGTTTTATTTTCACAGGGAATTTTGAAACCTTTTCATGTGTGTGAAGGAAGGAGTTGGATTTTTGACATTAACTTTGGAAACTAGAGATGTCAATCCCTTTGACATTCAAAAGCTGTCAGATTGCCTTATCCTTCTATTTTGAGAATTTGGGGCTGCCTCTTTCTACAATGGCTAAAACTTACCACTGAAATCAGCTTGTATTTCCTTGTGTTTATCAAAAAAACCAAATCCAAAATTCTTTGTCTAGTTAAAAAGCCTCCTAGAATAAATGGGGTAAGCATAGTTCAGAGCTCTTCAATGCTCTCTACTAAATACATGTTAAATTGAATGGAAATGAAATCTTCCAGAGGCTTAGCTATGAATGGAATATTCACCTTAAGCATCCGAGGCATAGTTCTGTGACCAAGCCAAAGTCATATCCTAAGGTATTTGTGGGGTCTCAAGGGTATGTGGATAGATGAACTCAGGGCAAAGTTCTGAAATTTCTCTATTTCTTAATATAAAGAACCTCTTTGTACTCTGCCAGCTCATAGATTCACAGAATCCAGATTCTCTTCAGTCTCTCTGTCCCAGAAATCTCTACCCCCTGGAAGCTCACTGTACCCTGAATTTCACATATCGTCCCTCCCCCCAGCCTCTCCTTCTCATTGGCTGGTTTTCCTCTCCCTTTTTTATGGTGTCGTCCCTCATTAGAATATAAGCTCCTTGAGGGCTGGAACTGTTTTTCTTCCCAAAGCCTAGCACAGTACCTGGTATGTAACAAATGCTTAATAAATGATTATTGACTTGAATTGACTGACATAGAGCTAAAGAGGATATCAGGAATTCATTATCCTCATTTTACAGATTAGAAAACTGAGTGATTCTTCCAAGGCCACATAGGTAATCAGTAATAAAGCTGGAATTTGACCCCAGGCCTTCTGATTCCAAATGCAGTACAGTTACCCCTTCCACATCAAGGGGGGTTAGGGGAGCAACATGATCTGGAAAATCCACATACATTTTTCTGGCCCTCCCTTCATACCAGAGAAGTCTGAATTTTTTTCTTTTTTTATGGGGTGTTTACAGTACCTTATTGTAAAATTTGGTTTAAGTATTGAGTCATAGACTCTGTGACATCTGCTGGTCTTCAAGCATCATCTGTGGCTTCTGCAAACTCCTAAAAAATTCCAGTTTAATTTCTTATGTTGACTTTCAATATATTGAAACTACAATGTGGAAAGTCATGATATGGAAGGGATAACTGTAGTCCTTCCACTGTACCACAGAGCTCTTTCTAGGAGTTCAACTTGATGTATTGACTTGAATCATTTTGTTTGTTTGTTTTTTAGGTATTTAACAACACCACCTTAAACCATCATGTCAAGATAGGGAGGTGGGGTTGTTTAACACTAGGAAAGGTCTAGGAGAGTGTTCCCTGGAGATCAGACTTTGGATGCTAATCATTAGAAAAGCATTATGGTACAGTAGAAGAATATTTGGAATCAAAGGACTTAAGCTTCTGCCTTTTCTACCTACTTTTTGTGCCTACTTCTCTCGGCCTCTGGTTCCTTATTTGATAAAGGAGAGGGTTGGGCTCCAAGACCCCTGAAATCTGTGGTCCTATGCATGAGATTTCTAAGTGCTATTTCTGATATAGTGAAGTGTTTGGAGTCAAAAGACCTGGGTTAGAATTGCAACACGCAGTTCTAGCTGTGTGGCCTTGTGTGAGTCACTATGCTGCCCTTGACTTCAGTTTCCTTATCTGTAATCTGAGGAGACTGGGCAAGGCAGTGACCTCTAAGCTCCCTTCTAGCTGCAGATCCTGTGACATAATGGGCATAAAATATGGCCATTACATAATGCTTTTGTTTGTGGCGGCATCTCGTGGGATACCACACAGTGGTTAAGGGAGGGAAGCGATCTGTGGAGAGATCCTCCACAGCACATCAACACATCCTGCCATATTTGGTGACATTAATCAGAAGGTGGGCACAGGAGAAGGTGGGGAAGAATAAGTCAGAGAACAAGGATCAAGATGAAGAAATGAATGAGACTGAAGGCTTGCAGGTTACTCTAAAGCCTCAGGACTCTCTGCCAACTCTGAGCAATATCACAAAAAAAGTGAAATTGACAAGTCATGTTGATTCAATGAATATTTACTGGGGAATGGGCATCCCTGATATTGCAAAGAAATGGCAGAGCTCCCGACCTCAAGAGGGTTTACATCCCACTGGGACATAGGATAAATAGACAGAGAAGTAAATCTTAAGAAGGAAAAGAGAACTAACAACTGGGGTGGCTGTGGTGATGGGGAAGTCAGCAAGACTTTCCTAAGAAGGCCAAACCTGATGTGAGCCTAGAAGGACTTTAAGGATGATAAGAGTTGCAGATGAGGAGAGCATTCATTCCAAGAATGGATGAATCCAGTGTTAGGGAATCTGCAGCCTCAAGGCCACATGTGGTTCTCTAAGTCTTCAAGTTGTAGCAGCAAGCACCCCAAGCGTCCTCAGGGTTTGCTGCCACCACAGGTTCTTAGATCTGCTTTGTTAAAGGAAAGCAACTCAAAATGGGTTAACAAGCTTACTTTAATCAGTCAAACATATATCCTTTACCTTGTTCAGGGGAAAAAGGTCAGCACCCTGAACTTCAAAGTATACAGGCAGAATTATCAAGACAGAAACAGATCAAGTAGACAGCTTTCCAAACTGTCCAACCATTACATCCATACCCAGTCAACGTCTGGGTTTCAACATCTGGGTTTTTCAAAGCTGGGGGGCTCTGGACAACGGCTTCCCAGAATACAGATCAAATCACAGAACACTTCTCAAAGTGAGCCCCCCAAAACAAAGCTACACATCAGGGCTTATATAGCCTTCTCCTGGCTCAGAGAATGTAACAACCTTTTGGACCCACTGGCCAATCAAAAAGTATCTACTGAAAAACAAGCCTCCTACCCCAGGCTCCAGGTGCACTTTAGCCTAGGGGCAGGGAAGATCTTTAAAATTTACATTCCCATTACACAAGTGCAGCCCCTTGAATCCAAACTTCACAGAACAAATCCCCTTACTAAAATGATTTGTTCTGTACTCAGTCAAAAGGCTGCACCCAAGGATGTAGAAGGCCATATGTGACCTCGAGGCCACAGGTTTCCCACCCCTGGGATAGCCCACGCTAAGGTGATGAGGTGGGGGCCAAAATATTGACTTTAGGGAATAGGGAATAGGCCAGTTTGATTTGAATTAAGAATATATGAAGGTGGACTTTAAATTTTGCTAGCCTTTAAATGTCAGTCTGAGGAGTTATTATTTTATACCAAGGAGCCACTGACTATTTCTCTTGAGCATGGGAGTGGCATGGTAAGAAGTACTTTTTTTTAAAGGCAGATTATTTTGGCAGCTGTGTGGAGGATGGATTGGAGGTGGGGTGAGGATAGAGACCTGATACTAATTAGGAGACTCTCATAGTAGTCCCGGAAGAGATGACAAAAAGCTATAACTTGCGTGGTGGCTGTGTGAATGGAGAGAATGGGATGCATGTGAGAGGTGCTGTGGTGTTAGAATTAATAAGTTTTGGCAATTGATTGGATCTGAGGAGACTGATAAGTGGAGGGTGACAGGTTTTGTACTTGTGTGGCCAGAAACTTCCTCCCACTGAAATAGGGAAGTATGGAGGAGGGGCAAGTCTTGTGGGGGAAGGGAAAGAGTTCTGTTTTGGATATGTTAAATGTGGGATGGTAACAGGGTGACCAGTTGGTGATGAGGCAGCAGAACCCAAGAGAAAGATAAGGACTAGATATCAGAATTTGGGTGTCATCTGCAAAGAGCTGATAACGGAACCTATTGGAATTGATGACATTAAAAAAAAGGGTTGAGCTGTTTTTTTTTTAAACTGTGTGTGTGTGTGTGTGTATGTCTGTGTAACCCCTTTGGCAGTCTGGTGAAACCTATAGACCCTTCTCTAGAATAATGTATTTACATGCATAAAATAAAATATATAAGATTATGAAGTAGACAAATTATACTGAAATAATTATCGAAATATTTTTTAAAAATTCATGTTTGCCAGGTTAAGAGTCTTAGCTTAGAGAGAAAGCCCAGGATAAAGGTATGGAAAACAACTATGTATAGAGAATGGACCATGGATGGCAATCCAAGAAAAAAGGAGCTGAAAAGGAACTGGAAGAGATATAAGGAAACGAGGAGACATGACAAGTTAAGGGGGGAAAAGGTATCTAGGAAGTGAGACTGGTCAAAACTACCAAAGACTGTGGCTTCAAGAAAGATGAGAACTGAGAAAAAGTCAAGGGATTTAGCAATTGATTTCCAAATCTAGTCCCCAGGGATAGGGTTGGAAGGGAGGGCTTGTGGGGTTACTGTGATGACTCAGACTAGAGGAGTTGAAGATTGGAGCCAGGCTCAAGATTTCCTTTGGGGGAGGAGCTTCCATACTGGGTGTCTGAGCAGTGTTAGGGTGGGGGCCTTTGTCCTCCCGAGTAACCACCAGAGCTCCACCACATTCTGCCTCATTTCAGACTCTATGATGGCAGCTCTATCTAAAGCTCTGTTTGGATTACTGATGTGGGGGTCACTTAGGAATCAGCTGTCTGTGCACCATTAGACCATTGACCAGTGAGACAACAGGTCAAACTCAACCAAAGCAGGAGAAAGGGTAAAGATGAGAAGCCTTGGAATGTGATAAAACAGTCTCTGAGGCTAACCTTAAATGCAAATAGCAATCTGCCTCAAGTATCCTATTTCCTGCAAATTTGACTGATAGAAAGAAATTACTAAAATAGGAAAGGCCAAAGAACCCAGAAGCTACCTTAGCCTGCAAACATCTGGGGATGGGACAGCCAAAGACACCATAGGTTTACAAACATTAGGGAGGTCCTCCACGGAGAAGCTTTGGGAAAATATGGACAAGAATCACATGGAACCAGTAGGCATGGATGGGGCATGCTCTGCATTGATGGGAAGACTGAATACATACTCACCTTCATAAGATTTAACAACTCAGTTCAATAAACATTTATGAAGTGCTTACTATGTACCAGGTACTAGGGATATAAGAAAAAAAAAGCCAAAATAGTTTCTGCTTATTTTCTAGAGGTGGAGAAATGACATTACACAGAGATAAATTAATAATAATAATAGCTAGCAAAATTCTTTATAAATTTTACTTCATTGGATTTTTACAACCGCTGGAGGTAGGTGCTCTTATTATCCCCATTTTACGGATTAGGAAAACGAGGCAGACAGAGGTAGTGTGTTGTCTAGGGTTGCACAGGCAGTAAATATTTAAGGTAGAATTTGAACTCATTTGAACTTGAACCCAGTTCTAGCACTCTATCCACTTTGCCACCCTGCAGTCTTGAGATTTTATGGAGCTGGGAGATGAATTGTGAACTATGGGAACTTCTAAGTAGGTCAGTGGGTCTGGAATATAGTGGGCATATTGGGGAATGAGGATAAATCAATTTGAAAAGATGGGTTGGGGGTGTATTTTGAAGGATCAACTGAAGGTTGAGTGGGTCTGTGGCTTCAGATCCCTAAATCTCTGATTGGGTACTAATGTGAAAGAATGCTGAGCTGGGGGTCAGTGATACTGGATTCAGTTTTCTTGCCAGTTGACTATAAATTTAGATTTTCTTCCCTCACTTGATGTCTCAGTTTCCCTTCTTTGTCAGCTGGTGTTGTCTTTATTTCCCACTTAAGGATGTTGTGAGGATGAGCCTGCATTTTCTTGGATCGGAGTACTAGGCTTAGAATTAGGAAGATCTGAGTTCAAATTTGACCTCAGACACGTAAAGTATAAACCTGTATGACTCTGGACAAGTCACTTAAACTGTTAGCCTCTGTTTCCTCATCTTTAAAATGGGTGCTGTTGTGAGCATCAAACAAGAAGATGATTGCAAAGTGCTTAGCTCAGTGCCTGATATGGAGTAAACTCTATATCAATGTTAGCTATTATTACTATTTGTTGTAGTTTTTCCACTCTTTCTGCTGGGAAAGGTCTATGGGCCCTGGGCTTTGGGTCTGGGGCTTGAGTGCCATTCATTCTGGTTTTCCAACAAGCAGACCATATTTCTATTGGCATTTAACTTTTGCAAAATGTTTTCCTTTCAGCAATTCCAAGAGGTTGGTATTATAAGTATTTTTATTCCCATTTTACTGATGAGAAAGTAGAAGATGAAGGAGCCTAAACTGCTAGCTCCAGTGTGTGGCTCAAGGTCATAGGAGCTAGTAAGTATCAGAACAAGTAGTCAAACTCAGGGCTAAAGTCTAGAAGTCTATGATTTGGATGTTTCCCTCAGCAGACCTCCAAGTAGTTTGCAATTGCCATACAACCCTTTGTTATTTGCTGTTGGTAGTACCCTTTTCCTTACTCTTTTCAGAAGTTTACCTTTAGTAGACCCCTCTTTTCCCCTCCTCAGGGCCTTCACTGCCAGCCCCCAAATCCCTCCCCCCATAAAAGATTTTAAACTTTGGGGAAATGAAAGACAGCTCTTTGCTTCAGAAACCGATCCCAGATTTATAGTGGATACTTTAGGATACATGTAACAATGTTACCATTTGTAGATCCAAGAATTCAGAGCTTGAAGGAACTGCATGGATGGTGTCTTTGACTGAAGAAACTGAGGCCTAGAGAAGCTGTTCATGGAATTTAAGAGCTGAGGTCTGCAGAATGGACATCACAGATTATTCTCTTAGAAACTTCTCCCTTCACATATAGAAAATTGAGGATCAGAGAGGTTTAGAAATTTGTCAGAGGTCACACAGAAATTACTGATCCAGAATTAAAAATCCAAGTTCGTTGGCCCCAACTCTACAGCATTTCCCATAGCAGCACAGCTGCTTTCTTTGTCCAAACACAGCAAAGGACCCTTCCAGCTGAGTCTAGAGATATGAATACATGGGAAAACACTGACAAAATTTGTGGACTTTCGCAACTCATAGAATCACCGAATTTTAGCTCTGAAAAGTACTTTAGAGACTATCTAATCTCATCTTCCCAGGAGGAAACTGAGGCCCAGTGGAGTTCAGAGATCTGTGAAAAAAGTCACCACCATCAAGTTAGTGGCAGAGCTGGGTTCGTCCGATACAACGGGATTTTTAAAGCTGGAAAGGATCTGTGACTAGAACCCAGGTCTCCTGACTTTCTAGCCTAATCTTTAATCTGGGTCCTTCCAAATGCAGCCCAGTTCAGGTGAATATCAGATGGGCTCTAAGCCCATCCTGATATCGGGTCCGTGGGCTCTTTCTACACCGAACAAAGGGGCCAGTTGAGAAGCAGGACAAAGTGTTACAGTGGGAGGCGGGGTCTGAGATAGCCTGGTGTTCTGGGGGCTATGAGGGTTGGGGGGTGGGGGCTGCGGGTGAGGGAGAGTGGGAGCTGCGAGTGGGGGAGGGTGGGGCAGAGGTCGGACGCTTTGATCTCTTCCAGGCATCCCGCCCACCTCCCAGTTCCCAGATGTGCTCTGGCCTCCACCTCTGGGGACGGTGTACGATCTCAGGCACACGCACGCACGCACGGAGACCCTGAGTCCGCAGCAGCCCTGGCGATGTAAAATGAGTGTGAGTTTCCCAAGTTCACCCAGGCCCCTGGGTTGGCATAGCAACCAGGCAACCTGTTCCCGAGCCGGCGGCTGCCTCTCCTGCCTCGCCTAGCCCGCCTCCCCTCCCCTTCCTCCCTCCCGGACTCTTTTTCTCTCCCTCCCTCCTTCCCTCTCCCTCCTTTCCTTTCCCCCCTCCCCTCTCCTCTCCGCACATGCTGCCGCCGCCGCCGCCGCCGGAGCCAGGGCCGGAGCCGATCCCAGCATGCACCGCGCCAGCCCAGTCCCCAGTGGGCCGCCATGTTGTCGGAGTGAAAGGTAAGGGGGAGCGAGAGCGCTGGCGAGAGCCGATCCGGGGGGCTGAAATCCATCTTCATCCGACCGCTCCGCCCGTGAGTATCCGAGCCCCGCCGGGTCCAAAAGCTACCCGGGACTCCCAGCGAGCCGATGGTCCGGTCATATTGGGGTTCTGGGCTGGCGGGAGCAGGGAGAAGGGCTTTGGAAAAGCCGCCCCGGCCCTGGCTCCTGGGGCTGGCGCTTCCCTCGCTCCGCTCCTAGTACATGTTTTGGAGTCAGCAGCAAGGCCCCTATTGTTATCGGAGGAGGGAGGGGACGCGGAGGGAGGTGCAAACGGGGGAAATCCTCTGCCTCTAGGCCCCGGCCAGATGCATTCAAGGGTTTCTGCATTCACCTTCCCCCCAGCCTGGGGGTGGGGGGCGTCCCCCCACCCCGCCCCCTCCTCACCCCAGCCCCCCAAAGCCCGGGGCTCGGGGTGCTCTTGCACATCATATATGCGGGTTGGAAAGAGGACTCGATTGTTTCCGTAGACATCTAGGGACTGAAGGGGGGGTAGAACCAGGGGCACCCCAGATCTGCTCCTCGGGGGTGAGGGGCAGGTAGGGGGGGACAGCCAGTCAGCCCCGGAGCAGGAGAAAGCTTTTGCCGGGTTAGTGTGGAGTGACCAGACCGGGCGAGTGGGGGAACTTGGTGGAGGGAAGGAGGATAGATAATGGAAAAAGGTGTGGAAGTCCCCCTCAGGAAGTTTCAGAGGCTTAGAGGCAGCATTTACAGGCTCTACTGGCCTTTTGTTTATGTGAGGAGGAGTTGTTGGGGGGTTTGGGGAGGGGGAAGGCTGGGGGAGAAGTCCTCTGGTTGGAAACAGAAAGAAAGAAGAGAGAGAGAGACCGAGCTTTCCTTAACTGAAAAGAGGCTCTACTCTTGTTAGTTGCAAGGAAAACAAACACGCACTCACGCACACACACAAACAAACATAATATCCTCATCCTCTGTGTATTACAATGCTCGACAATTTCAGCCCTGTCAACGTGCCTGGTAAACAGGTAATTTGTTATATTTCTGAGTTAACCCTTCTGTTCTCCTGGGAGGAAGAAATACACTTTGGTAACTTTCTTTCGAGGGGGAATTTTATTTAAACAGCTTCTTTCTTTGAGTCAAGATTTTTTTTTCATGGATTTTTTTTTGTATCCTTCGTGCAATCTAAAGAGGGTTGATTGCTCTTCATTTCGTGCCCTCAGTTTTTGCTCATTTCCTGTTCTTTTCGGAGTCTACTGAGTTTGTATTGGAGGGGTGGTTTTTTAAGGCCTTTTCTTAAACAATAGGTTTGTAGCTTTCGATGATGTAGTTTTTATATAAGTGAAATGAGTTTTTTTCTTCTGTGCTAATTTTAACTTCTAAAATACTTCTAAGAGCTGCTGATTCTTTATCAAGTCTTTGAGAAATACTCTTGGATTCTGAACTTTGATTGGTACTTTGTAGTATACACATTGTATTCATTTTGGCGAAGGCCACTCTTGGATTTTTTGAAGTTAGCATTTGTTTAGTTTGAGTCTCAGTTTTGTTGCTTAAAAATAGATTTCTGACCCCAGAATGTTTGTTTTTTACTTAAAAACATGTGTTAAGAAACATGTTTTTACTAAAGCATTTAAAAGGTGATTATGGGAAAAAAGTTTTCTTTGTTTGAAACTGTGCTAGTCAGGAAAATGATGATATTATAAACAGTTTGAAGGGTTTGGGAAAGAGAACAGCTCTCTTCTTTAGAGTTCCAGTAGTTTTAAGTTACTTATTCTTATGTCTACAATTACTTGTATCTTTAAAAACCTGTTACAAAGGATGACTTTTCAGCATGGCTTCAGATATGTGTGAGGAGTTTTTAATGCATGTAGGTTAAATATTTTCCATTTAGGTGACAGTATTAATCTGTGTTGCTGTTTCCAAATATTGTATGTTAGGACTAAAGTTGAATGTTATCTAGTTATTTGCTTCTCCCCTCTACCCCCAAACTCCCCCCTCTGTCAGGTTTTTTGATCTTGTTTGGGATTGCTTTGCCCACATTAGGTGAAGCAGGAAGTTCCAGAGTGTACAGATGGCTTTACAAAAGCTGATTGTATTTTTAGACATTTTGATTTGGACTCTCTTCTCCCCCTCCCCCAAGTCCCTTGTCAAAACTAGTGTGTGGTGTTGTTCATTATGTTTGTAGTTGAAGGAGCACCACTGATCTTGGGGTCAGACCACCTGAGGCACTTCCTCACTTATTATTTGGGTCCTGCACTGGTTACTTAACCCCTCTCTGCCTCAACTTCCCCGTATATAAAGTGAGAATAATAAGACTTGAAATTACTTGTCTCAGAGGATTGTTTTGAGGTAAACACTTGGTTATCCATCTGACAATGGAATTGGGGTTTAAGTTTGAGAAGTTAATTTCTATCGGGGGAAGTTTAAATGTGAACTAAATTTTTTATTTGGTTGTATTCTACCAAATATTTCAATTTCTGTTTTAGGTATTATCACTGTACACTGTAGCTTTCTTTTAATGACAGTATTGGGGCAAATTGAGTTAAATATGAGATATGGACTGCAGTTATCCAGATTCTGCTTGATAGTGAATAGTCTTTCAGTGTAGAAAAAAACAGAAAATGCATTTCTTCCAAAACAATAATGAATTTTTGAGAAAATCATGGATGATTTGGTTTGTCTTGGGAAGGAAAGTTGCACTGAATTTAATAAACTGCTGAAATAGGACTCTGCTTGTAGGTTTGAGCTAGGGCAAGATCTTTTCCCAGAACCTGCCCTCAAGACTAACCCATTTTAGGAGTTTGGCCTGTTAGACCAGGCAGCCTTAGTGAGGAGAAGCCCTTTTGATGCGTATTTTGAATAGGTTACATATTGTATCTTATCTAAAGCTGCCTTCTGAATTTGCTTTTGAAGTGAGAAGTTAGTTTGTTTCTGTTGTGCTTCTGAGTTTTTCCCAATTTGTGTCTTGTAAGGCAATTTTGAAATCTTGTAATCTTAGGGTTGGTGCTTTCTAAAGAGAAGGGAAATGGAACTTGCAGCCATCAGGGTGAGAGGTCTTTGACTTTGAAATAGTACTTTCTGGAGTAGCCCTTTGTCAGGTTAGTTATAACAGACAGTTGATTTATTGCTTTTTAGCAATTGTTGGGCACCCAGATTGGGACAGGTGCTGAACCTTACATAAGAAATAGAGTTCCTGCCCTCATTGAACTTTATTTTATAACTTAATTTCCACATTTAATTGTTGAGCAACTCCTCCATTATGAAAACAATGACAATGTTACATTTTTGGAACTATGGGTATCAAGCTAAGATTTGCTACAATAACAAAAGTGATCTTGATTTGGTCTACCCTTGTTACCTGAGGAATACTAGAATCTTTTTGCTAGGGTATTGACTGTGATTGGATTATTAACTTTTATGGTTAATTTGTATATTTGAACTTATTGACAATATTTTTATATCTTTTTGAAAAGTCATCAGTTTAGGTAAGATTGCAGGCTGGCCTGATTCTTAAGTTTGGAGCCTCTGAATCTCTTCTCCCCCCCCCTCTCCCCTGTATTTTTTCTATATAACTGATTTCCTTTCTAATCCTAAGTATTTTATTTTATACATTTAAAAATATTCTGAGAAGGTGTCTGTAGCCTTCACCAAACTGCCAAAGGGTCCAGGACACAAAAGAACTAAGGCCCTTGGCGCCGAGATATTCTTCTGCGCTTCTGCCACTAAGAAGTTAGCTGAATTTCTTCTAGGTGTCACTGATGCACATTTTTACATTCTAATGGTCCTCTCAAGTTTTCAGGATTCTGAATTAGTGCAGATGTGTGGTCTGTAGTTTCACTGTATATGCAAAGAAGCCCCCATTGAGTTTGTTGCTTTTATTGATAATAGTGGGGAGTGTATTTTAAATGCTTCAAAGATAGAGATGTCAGGAGTTAACTGGCTCTTTTTAGCCTCACACCTGGGGGCTGAGAAGGGTAGTGGGATTATTTGTTATGCCCATTTTCCATTTAAGGAACTTGGAGCTCCCAGCTGAGGTAAGGAGCTAGTAACAGCATGGACAATAGTCCAGGCTGGACCTCATGTCTTCTGACTTCCTACTTCCATTCCATGTTCTTTGTGTTAGAATGTGTCTATGATCCTTCTCAGTTTATATGGGTGAAAATCGCTGGCTGGTTGTTCATTTAAAATATTTCTGTTTTAGTGCAGTTGAGTTGTAGATAAAAGGTTGTAGAAACTCAGTAATTGACAATTGATTTATTCAATGTCTATTGAATTTAAGTCCCTCCCCCCTGCCCCTCAATTATTTGTGTTTGCAAGGTGGAAAGAAAAGTTTTGCACGACTTGCAGCCCAGGATTCTTTGATGTTCTCTGTCAGAATGTCAGCCACTATACATTTTATAAATATACTTGCAGCATCTCACATGAGCCTTTCAGTTTTGTACATTCTGTATGTATATTTAAGCCATCTACCACCAGAGTTCAACTCAGAAATCTTATTTTGGCATGGAGATCCTCCTGGTTTCTTGAAGACTATGCCAGTGAAGCACAAGCTGCTGGCAGCTTCTACCAAATGGCATTGGCTTTGAATATGGGCCTGGCATCTGACAGTGTCTTTTGTGGAAGCCAGGCCTAGCTAAGTTTGGAGAGAGGCACATCACCTAAAGACTTACTGCCTGTTAGATGATGAGAGCCTCCTCTCCCCAGGGGTTCCAGGTCAAATGGGCCAGGGGTTGGGGCTGAGAGAGTGTTCCTACCATTTGAAAGGAAGACTCCTTTAAGTAAAAATATTTTAAAACATGTAGCTGCGTGATAGCGATCAGACTTCAATGCTTGTGCTTTCTTGTTTCTCTGGAAAAAGCAGGAGGACTTTTTTTCATCCTGCTGCATGTCATGGCTCTTGTAAAAAGGGTTGATTCACCATTTCCAACCTGTGTCTCCTTAGGTGTTGGTGGAATGAGCGTTGCATGTGTTTTGAAGAGAAAAGCAGTGCTCTGGCAGGACTCCTTCAGCCCCCACCTGAAACAGCACACGCAAGAAGCAGCTAATCCCAACATGCCTGTTGTTTTGACATCTGGAACAGCAGGGTCCCAGACACAGCAACAGCCGGCTGCAAACCCGGCCCTTGCGGCAGGGACTCACTCGAGCCCCGTCCCAGGATCCATAGGGGTTGCAGGCCGCTCCCAGGACGACGCCATGGTGGATTACTTCTTTCAGAGGCAGCATGGTGAGCAGCTTGGGGGAGGAGGAAGTGGTGGCGGCGGCTATAATAACAGCAAACATCGCTGGCCTACTGGGGATAACATTCATGCAGAGCATCAGGTAAAGACACACTACAGTATTTCAGTTCTGAACCCATGAGTGAATAAAGCAATGTCCATTGGGGGGCATCTGCTTTCTCTGAACATTCTTTAAAGTTGGAATTATCACTGGAGTTGGGCATAAAATAATCATTTTTTTCTTTAGGATGTGTATCCTCATGAGAGGAGTGAATGAGTGAATGAATGGTTGATCAGTTCTGTTGGACTCAGTATTAACGGGGGCCCTGTGCAAAAAAAAAAAAGCACATGTGTGTTCTTATTTTTGTGTGCATTTTTTCCCTTTTCATGCAAAGTTATGTTTTTAAGAACCTTCCAAAACAGCTCTTCTCTAATATGTGTTAACTTTTAAAGATGGATAGAAAAAAGCTCTTTTTGAACAGGGAAGATGTTTGTGTTGTTTATGCCCTCTTAATATTAATGTGCAAAATGAAAAAAAGGGGATTGTTTTAAAAAATGCTTCACTGAACTAGATTAGAACTGAGATTAGAAATGAGACAGGTCTGCCTCATATGTCTTGTGTTTGAGACACAAAGGAGTCAAAGTTTGACTTCAGGGTTTTCAGTTTGAACTTACATTTCACCATTATAAGTAAGTTGGTTTTGGCTTCTCTCACTGTATTCATGTGAAAATGTTTTAGCATAATATGTTCAGACATAAATGAGTTAAATATAATCTGTGTTTCTTAACTTCCTGGTTGTTAGGGTTAGAAAGTTCCCTTTAACCTGCATGTGGTGAGGGAGGGTTACAGATTGAATTTAGAAGAAAAGGGCTGCTGATTGAATTTAGAAGAAAATTTTAGATTTCTTTGGATTGCAAACTCCTCTAGCATTATTTTCAGAGAAGAACAAATTTGTTATTTCTATTAAGCCTAAAAAACTTTTCTTATGTTTATTTTTTAAATATTCATTTACAATTACAAATTACAAATTTTATTTTTCCTTAAAGGGTTCAGAACCAAGATTATAATTTTTATTAGCACATTGTCAAATCAACACATTTGTTATCTTAAAAGATAAGCATGAAAACCTCATTTTATTTTAAAGGTTCTATTTTTTTTTAAGAAAAATTAACTCTATTCACCTAGTCTGAACTAATAGGTTTTGACCCCATTGAACTGGAGGGGGCCCTATTTGAATTTTTTACAGCATCTTGCATAGGTTCTTGAACACATAAGGTATTCAGCAGCTTTTTATTGATTGAACAATTGAACTTTGGGCTATGTGGTAATAGCTAATTTTCAAAACTGCAGATATTATGTAATTCAGATTTCAAATGAACAGACTAAAAAAATAAATGTTCAGTTTTACTGACTGATGGCCCACAAGAAATTGCTCTGCTGAAAAAAAAGATAGCTTAAAGTTTAGATACTGAATTGAGTTGTCAGAAGAAATACTATCATTAGCTTTCCTTTATGCATCATTTGGCAATTACAGAATACTTTCTTCACCCAATCCTGTAGCATAGGTAGCACACATTTTGTTATTCCTGTTGTACAGCTGAGCAAATTGAATTTCAAAGTGGGTCTGTGACTTGCCCAGGGTCATGCAGTTTAGGTGCAGACCTTTGACCCAAACTTGGGACTTCTGATTCCAAGTCCATGTGCCTTTAGGCTTCCTGCCTAGTGCTTTGTACTTAGCACACCATATTATATGTGGACTTTGAGAGGAGAGGGGAAGTTATGGTTTCAGGATAAGGAACAACACTTTCAGGTCATTGGGATATAAGTTAGCAGGGGCAGGGCGTGGGATTTCCATTCATAAGAAAGAGTTAATATATTTGTTAAAATTTAGTAGTTTACTTAAAAAAGGAAGGGAGTGAATAGGCAAAATCTTCCATAAATTTGGATTTATTATTGTTAGCAAGCACTTCTAGCAACTCTTATGTGAGATACACATTTTTAAAGTAATGCTTTTTAACTTAAAAGGGGTTAATGATCTCATGTGGTCATCAAAACAGTCCTGTGAAGTAGGTATTGCAAAGATGCATGTGTTTATACACAGGTACACACACATTTCTATACATGTTTATATAGTACTTGTGATTTCTTCAATGTAGGGAATTTCTGGTAAGGAAACTGCCTCTGTCAATTCAGATCAGTACCTACTCTGTAGTTCTGTAGTTTGTAGACTTAGAGAATGAGTTCCTAGCCTGAGAGTTTCAGTGACTTGCCAACAGATAACTGGGCTCTTGGAAGTCAGAGGCAGGCCTCTGAAGTCAGCTGTTCATCCTTTGTACTACACTCTTTGTACCAGAAAATAGTATCATCCCCATTTCATAGATGAGGAAAACTTCAGTAACCATAAGAATATATAGTATTTACATAATACTTTAAGGTTTGCAAAGCATTTTACCTGTTATCTCATTTGATCCTCAAAACACCATTTAAAGCAGACACTATTATTTTAAAAATTATGTTAATTTTTTTTTCATGAAGCTCTGTCCTTCCTCCTTCCTCCCTACCCTCCATTTAGAAATCAAGAAAAACAAAACCTCTTATTGCAAAGATGTATGGCGAGCAAAACAAATTCTGGCATTGGCCATATAAAAAAAATGACATCTGAGCCTCCATTCTGAGACTTTCACTTCTCTGTCATAAGGAAGGAGGTCGCCTGTTTTATCATCAGTCCTCTGGAGTTGTGTTTGGTCCTTGTGATGATTGGCATTCCTAAAGTCTTTCAATGTTGTTATTGCTTCTGCTCACTTCACTTTGTATAGGTTCACACAAATCTCAGAACAAGTTTTCTCAAACCATACCCTCCATTTTTTCGTATAGCACAATAGTATTCCATCAAACTCATACAATAACTAGCATTTTGATGATATTTTGAGGTTTGCAAATTCCTCATAACCCTGAGGAAGTAGGTACTATTATTATCCCCATTTTAAAGATGACAAAACTGAGGCAGAAAGAGAAGTGACTTGCCCAGGGCCACCCAGCTGGCAAGTGTCTGAGGCCAGATAGAAACTCTTCCTGACTTACTGCTTTTTTATAGCCATTCCTATTGAGGGGTACCCCATCAGTTTCCAATTCTTGGCCAACACAAAAAGAGCTGCTACAAATATTTTTGTGCATATGGACTCCTCTTTCTTTGCTCTCTTTGGGGGATAGACCCAGTAGAAATATTGTTGGTTCAGAAGGTATTCACAGCTTGTTTTTTGTCTGTTGTTCCAAATTGCATTCCAGAATGACTGATCCAGTTTACAGATCCACCTATGGTGCTTTAAAGTACCCATTTTCCCACAGCCCTTTCGCCAATCTGATGGAAGTGAGGTGGAAGCTCAGAATTGTTTTAAATTTGCATTTTTCTAATTATTAGTGAGTTAGAACATTTTTTCATATGGCTTTTGATAGCTTAAATTTTTTTTCTTTTGAAAACTGCCTGTTCATAGCCTTTGACTAGTGGGTGCTGTTATTACCTTCTTTTTCCAGGACAGGAAACTGAGGCCTAGAGTAGTGACTAAGTGATTTGTCCTGAGGCAGGATTAGAGCTGGGGACTTCTTGACTTCCGGGACAGATAACTGGTGAGCAGCAGAGCCAGGAGCTGAACCCACTGAATTTGAGAGTATGATGCTGCCCTATACTCATTCTAGACTCTGGGGATATAGTGTAGTGTATGACATAGTCCTAAGTCTCAAAAGGAATGTGTGTACGTGTGTGTATAGTGCATGCAGTAAAGTGTGGCATAGACAATTAGTCCTACAGGAGTTCAGAATGGCAATGATAAACAGAATCTAGGACCTGGTCCTGAGGAAAAGTAGATAGAAGGCAGACATGGACACAATGTGAGAAGAATGAGGTTAGACAGGTAGGCAAGAGCCAGATTATGGAGGGCCTTGACTGTCAGGTTAAGGAGTTAAATCTGCTTTATAAGATGGATGGTTCTTGAACGTGTGGGTTACATGACATGTGCCAACTTGGGTTTTAGGAAGGTAAATATGGCGACAATATATGACAGAGTGGAGGGAATGGAAGATATTGTGTTCCTATAGGTGCAGGGTAGTGAAGACTAGGGTCTTAGAAATGATTGGGTAGCCCAGGAGGTGATTAAAGAGACATGAGGGAAGAATCACTGGCAGGAAGTGGGAGGGAAAGAAAATGTTGAGAACAACTCTATGGTTTCTGCTGGGGTGACTGGGAGAATGATGGTGCTGTGGAAAGGAGGAAAGGGAAGGTTGGAGCTTTTCTTGGGAGAAGGATCAGTTCTTTTTGAGATCTGTAGAGTGTTTGGTGTAACAGACTGTTATCTGGGGGCCTAGTGGTGTGATGGGAAAAGTACTGCCTGACCTGAGGCCCGCCTTGGATCCTTGGGAGCTGGGCAAGGCCTGTCACTTGACCTCTGACTTCCAGCATCTTCAGCTGTAAAATTCAGAGGGATGGTACTTGCACTTAGGGCAAGTTCTAATCTAGAGCCATATTTTAAGAGCGCAATTGCTAAGCTGGAAAGTGTCTAGAGGAGGCTGATTAGAATAGGCAGTGACCTTGAGATGAGGCTATTCAAAAGTTAAGTGAAGTACCTGGGAAGGTTTAAGATTTGGAGTATTTGAAAAGGGGTTCCATGGAAGGGTTGGTAACTAGGTGGTGCTGTGGATAGAACATTGGATTTGGAAATAGGAAGACTTGTTTTCCTGAGTTCAAATCCAGCCTTAGACACTTGCTGTGTGTGACCCTGTTTGCCTCAGTTTCCTCATCTGTAAAATGAGCTGAAGAAGGAAATGGCAAGCCACTCCAGTATCTTTAATAACAAACCCAGATGGGGTCAGGAAGAGTTGGATATAGCTGAAATGTCCCAACAACAATGTATGGAAGGGAGCTTACACTTCTCTGCGTGGCCCTAGAAACTAGGAGCAATGCATGAAAGTTGCAGAGAAGCAAATTTAAGCTAAGTGTAAGGAAGCATTTTAAATTCTGAGATTTCTGTAAAGTGTTTAGTTAGTGAGTCTTACAGCACTTACATATGGCTTTATTGTTGGGCTGGAGGTATAGGTTTGGATATCCCTTCCATAGGCATGATAGCTGAAAATCTATAATTTCAGTCAATCAATCAATAAACATTAATTAAGTGCTTATGTGTCAGGTAATGTGCTTAAGTATTGCTGGATATAAAGAGACCTGACCTCAATGGAGCTTATAATCTAATGGGGAAGACAACAGTTTCTAAGTGTTTGGTAAATAGAGTTCTTTAACTGAAGACTGCGTGGCCATTTGTTGTTGGAGGCTATTCTTGTTCAGGTGCAGGTTGGACAACAGGAGCTCTGAGTTTTCTTAAAAGCTGTGTTCATGGAGGGAAAGCCATGGCAGGTTTCATCATATTAGAAAGTTCTTGTTTCTGACTCAGAGGTGAGTGTGTGTGTGTGTATTTGTGTGTTTGTGTTTGCATGCTCCAGGGACTAGCAGGCTTATTACCAGAGGATTGGGCACCAGCTGTTGGGTTATTATGGCCATGGCAAGTCATGACCACATCTGGTAATGTGTATAGAATTTTAACTTGTATTGGTGGAAATGGACAAACGAATGGAATCACAGAATTTTTGAAATAATGAAGAATTGACAAAACGTTAAAAAAAGATAAGACATTGCCTTTTTATTTCTCAATTATTTAATGATACATCCATTGAGAAAAATGGAAGGCAGAGTTAAAGTGTCCAGCATATCTTTTGGCTCTTTCCCATGTCTTTCCCAGCCTCTTTGACTAGGAAAAGGTCTAAACCAAACTGCACTTAGCAGAGAAGATGAACCAGCTTTCCGTGAGGGCATAAGACTTTTCTTTCTTCAGTCCCAGGGGTATTTATTGAGTATAAATTAGGTGCTTAGGATCATATTAGGGTTGTCAGCAGATGTGATCTTCATGATCAGGTTTATTTGGGTCACTTATGGGGAATACCTAATAACATCATATGACCATTCATGACACTCCACACACTCATCAACAAGGAAGTTTTCTTAAAACACAGCCAGTCTCTCCTTTTTTTTTTTAAAGCAATCAGGGTAACTTGCTCAAGGTTACACAGCCAGTTATTTCTGGGTGTGGTGCTAAGTATCTGAACCCGGATTTGAACCCCAGGTCATCCTGACACTGGAGCCAGTGTTCTTACTCACTGAGCCACCTGGCCACCCCTAAGCAATTTGGGTTAAGTAACTTGCTCAAAGTTACACGGCCAGGTGTTTCTGGGTGGGTGCTAAGTGTATGAGCCCAGATTTGAACCACAAATCATCCCGACAGTGGAGCCGGTGCTCTTACTCGCTGTGCTACCTGGCCGCCCCCAGCCAGTCTCTCTTAAGAGTTACTGATCAGAACCCAACTCCTGGACTGGACAGATATGAAAAATGAATGGATCCTTATTTAGCATATTGTAAGCTCTAGTATGGAATAGTTAAGAGTTAGGAAGGGCAGAAAAAAATTCTTTGGGGTGATACTGAAGCAAAAGTTGATATGATTCATATTCCCCCATGAAGCATTCAGCAGAAGAACACTTGAGTAAAGGCATCTGGCCAAGACCTGTGAATCTGAACAGTACTGGGGGTGTCCCTAGAGACCCTTTCCCTGTAAGTCCTGTGATCCTGTGTCACATCATGCCAGTAGTGATTATATCTACAAATCAGAGGAGGATGCTTTGGGGACTATTGGCTGTTTGTAGGTTTTTAACTTTCCTACTTAGAAGGACCTTGAAGGAGCTGGGTTCAAATCCTAGCTTTGTTACTAGCAATGGGACCCTGAGGAAGTTCAAGTCCGCTTCTCTTGGCCTTAGTTTCCTCAGCTGTGAAATGTGGACAATAAACTATTTAACTAACTCCTGTTGTGAAGAAAGTACATTGGAAACTAGAAATATAAGAAGCCTGCTGTTATTCTTTGTATATGGTTGACTTTGTACCTGTCCACACATAACAGTCTCTAAAAACTATCCACAGCCAATTTGAAATTTCAGGCTGACATATTGTCTTCCAACATGCTTCCCAATTATTTTCTCCTTCCAGTGTATGTTCTAGTATTGTAAATTAGTAATTGTCACCTCCCAGGGTCCTTGAACTTCCTGGATTTTTGTGAGTACTTTGTAAACCTTAAAATGTTGTCTAAATGGGAGCAATTACCATGTAAGAAGAAGGTAATGTACCCACAAAGAAAGTGCATTCCAAAGCCAAATAAAGTGACTTTACTTTTTATCTTCATGATTAGAGAGTTATCTGCAATATATACAGCTTCTTTATCTGTAAAACCTTGGATTTGATCTTGGAGGGTCCCTTTCATCACTAAATCCTTTGACTGTAATAAAACAACACAGACAGACCTTTATTATGTAGCACCTGTAGGTTACAAAGTAGCCCTGTAGGGATAGTAAGAAACCTGCTGGGCTTTTCATTTCTTAGATGAGAAAAGTTCAGGGACTTGCCTAAGGTCATAAAGCTGACTCTTTGACCTTGTTGTAGAGGTGAATCCCAAACTTGTATCTGAGATGGCTGGAGTGACCCCTGATTGTTAGGGATCAGTATGGACCCTCCCTTGCATCTCGGAAGTCTTGTGTATTTCCACTGTAGTAGCCATTTTTTATTTGGTGTTTTTTACTACGTATGTTGTATGAAGCAGCCAACACCGCCTATATAATTAATCATTGCATAATTATTTTCATCAGGTCAGTTAATGATTTCTGTGGCCTTCATCCCATTTCCTAAGAAATTTGGCACATTTTGGACCCAGTCTAAAAAGTGTCTTTGGCATGAAGAATGGAAGGTTACATTGGATTCCTTCAGTTTATAATAAAGTAATCTGGGGGTGGTGGGGATGGAATGGTTACATACAGAATTGCTCAAATTGTTATCTTTGTCCCCTGGCCCTGACACTGGACCTTATGCACTTTACTTAGCAAAGATAAAGCTTTGAGCTGATTGTTACCGTAGAAGGTGAAAACCTTTTTAAAATGACTCTGTTGTAAAGTTGCCTAACTCTCCTTGAGATTTACTAATTTTATACTTGAACTCCTACATTGCAAGATTACTATCATTGCTCATTTTATGTAGCTTTTTTAATCATTTTCCCTTTTTTGGTTTGCTTTTTCTTACTGACATAGCCAGGTCGTCAGGTATGAAGATGAGTTTCTCTTCCTTCACTCCAACCCCCAGAATGGATGCAAATTACTTTGAAAAATTTGGTCAAAATACATGCAAATAACCGATTAAATTTAGGCCTTTTCCACCTTAGCCTTGACAAGTTATTAGCATATAATCTATTAATTTGACAGTTAAAACACATTCACAGTTTGCAGATGTATATTAATTAAATATTACTATACAGTCTCAATGAAGTATGAAGCTTATATGGAGATGTAAAATTTCTGAAATTTAGGAAGCCTGGCATCACTTTCAAGGGTATTAATAGGATTTGGAGTCTTGAGAAATTTTGGAGAAAATTAAAATATATGCAAGCTTGTTTTTACTGCTTAAGGCAGTTACTTTGGGAACATCAATCGAATGAACATTTATTAAGCACCAACCACGTGCCAGGCATGATGCCAAGCCTGAGATAAAAGGAAAAAAAATAAACTAGTTTAATGAAGGAGGGAATATCTACATAAATACATATACAGTATATATACAGAGTATATAGAAAATAAATACCAGGTAGTTTTGAAAAGGCAGAGGGCCCCAACAGCTGGCAAGGGGGGACCAGGGAGTGGGAAAGGGATGGATGTGTGTGTCTCTGGAGGAATTCTAGATTTGCAATCAGAAAGACCTGTGTTGAATTAGCTGTGTGACTGGGTGAGTCACTTAATCTCTGGGCCTCCGTTTTATGATCTGAGAAGTGGGGATGATAATAGCATCTTTTTATGGGGCTTTTGTGCACATCAAATGAGAGAGTGTTTTGCAAACATTAAAATGCTATATAAATGGTGGTAATTATTGTCATTATTAAGTAGGTAGAAACAAAACTATTCAGGAAGAGCTATTCTCCTTATCTTAACCATTTTGCTTAGAGGCCGTAAATCTTTGATAAGCTGATCTGGGAGATGGTTTTCTTTTTCATTTTTTGTTGATACCCTTTGTTTTTAGATTATCTTTATTTCTATCTATCTCTTCTCTCCCTTTTGCAAAGAGCCATATCTTGTAACAAATAATTTTTTAAAAAAAGATTAAAACCAGTCAAATTTTCAGTTTGCATGGGTGCACCCTTTGGGTGACTGTGGCTCATCTTTTTGAGGAGAAAGTGAGGTGCATCTTTTTGACTCTGTGGGGGATGATTTTCATTCAGACATATGAAGGAGGCAAATGAAAGGGGGAAATGTGTTCTTGGTGGCCCTATTTTTAATTGCTTAGTGGTTAATAATCTCAAGGTGTGACTCTTCCTTTAAAAAGAGTGCTGAAAGGAGTCCATCTGACTGAGGAGGGCTTCCCCCAGGGGTGACTCCTGAGTAGTCTTGCTTTCTTGGATAGCTTGCTTAGAAGTCTCACTCAGCATTTGAGTTAGAAGCTTTTTAGACCCAGTTTGTGGGCTACAAAGAAATGTAAAAGATAAGTCTTTGCCCTTGAGGAATTCACAGTCTATTGGGGGAGATAGTCTGTCTGCAGCTCTGTATAAACAAGCTATATATGTGATAAGGAAGGATTTGAACCCAAGGCTTCTTGACTTCCAAGTCTAGCACTTTGCCCCCTATAAAAGTGACAACCTCTGTGCTGATTATTCTCAAATACATCTGTCCTGCTCTAACCTCTCTGCTTACCTCCAATCTAGTGGTCCAGTTTCAGTGTACAGAATTGAACTATTATCTTTCCTGTCTCCAAATCTTCTTCCTCCCCCCTAACTTGTATATTATTGTCTAGGGCACCACCATCCTTTTAGTTTCCCAGGCATCATCCTTAACTCCTCTCTACCCGTGCCTTCCCCCCCCCCCCCCCCCCCCCCCCCCCATTCAATCAGTTGCTAAGGACTGTCAGTTTCACCTTTGCAACATTTCTCAAATACACTCCCTCTCTCTGATATTGACACCAGCCTTGTGAAGTCCCACATCTCCTCAGGCCAAGGCGATTGAAGTAGCCTGCTGGATGGTTGATTTGCCACAAATCTCTGCATTGTCGCTTCATCTGCCAGAGTGATTTTCCTAAAGCATGGGTCCATACTTGTCACTCCCCTACTCAGTAAACTCCAATGACTCCTTGTCATCTCTAGAATCAAATATAAAATCCACTGACATTCATAGCTGTTCATCCTCCCCCCTCCCCCCCATAGTACATCATAATCTTTTCCCCCATCCCTAGTACTTACCTCTCAGGGCAAATCATTTGACCTTTCAAAGCCTCAGTTTTTTCATCTTTAAAATGAGAGTAATATTACCCATGGTACTTATCACTGAGGGTTGTGGGGTCAGTGCTACATTTGTAAACTGCTTTTTAATATTTATATTAGCATTTGTAAAGCACTTTTAGGTTTGTAAAATGATTTACAAATAACTCATTTTATCCTCACCATATCCCTGGAAGCTGTTATTATCCCCATTTTATAGATGAGGAAACTAAGGCAGACAAGTTAAGTGACTTGTCTGGGATCATACAGCTAATGTCTGAAGTTTGATTTGAACTCAGATCTTCCTGATTCCTAGTCCAGCACTTTATCTACTGTTCCACTTCTGAGTATGACTTGAAACAATATGCTTCTTGGTGAGCTGGCAGAAAATGTTTTATCTATTCTAAAAATATGCTTTTTAAAGCCACATTCTTCCTTTAAGAACTATCCTTAGTGTTGAAATAGGTATATTCATTAAGATACTATTCCTTTGGGACCTATGACTATAGGAAGGAAGGAAAGAAGCATTTATTAAATGTCTGCTGTGTTCCAGAAACTGTACTTTACAGATCTCTTATTTGATCTTCACAACAACCATGGGAATAGGTGCTATCATTTCCCCCATTTACAATTGATGAAACTGAGGCAGATAGAAGTTAAGTAACCAGTCCAGAGTCATAGCTAGTAAGTGTGTAAGGCCGGATTTGAACTCAAGGCTTCCTGACTCTGGGCGTAATTCTCTAGTTACTGAGCAAGCTAGCTTTCTCTAATGAACTGTGCTTGTGTTATAGGAAGTGATTTATGTTTTTTAGTATTTTTTTTTTCATTTTTAGCCAGAGGTGATATATGGAGTCACTGGAGTTTATTGAGTGGGGAGGTGATAAGGGTCAGACTTGTATTTTAGGAAAATTACTTTGGTGGCAGATGGAAGGGGGTTTGTAGTAGGGATAGATTTGAGGCAGGCATATCCATTAGTAGGCTGTCAGCAAGCATGAGGTGATAAGGGGTTGCACCAGACTGGTGACCGTATCCAATGAGAGAAGGGCAAATTTCAGAGATGTTGCAAAAGGGAAATCAACAGTCCTTGTCAACAAATGGGATATTGAGGGTGAGAGATAGGAGGACACTTAGGTTGTGAGCCTGGGGGACTAGGAGCATGGTGTTGCAATGGACAGTAATAGAGAAGGTAGGAAGTGGGAAGGATTTAGGGAGAAAGTTAATAAATTCAGTTTTGAACATGTTTGAAAGGGAGTTAGAGATGTAAGATTGAAGGTCAACAGAGAGGGTAGGGCAGGGTAGGTATATGGGTGAATTTTCAGCATAGAAATCATAGGAATTGATGTGATCACCAAATGAAGTAGTATAGAGAGGACAAAATAGAGGGTCCAGGACAGAACCCTGTGGGACACCTCAAGTTAGAGAGGGTGATTGGGATGAGAGTCTAGCAAGGGAGACTGAGAGGGAAAGCTCTAATGGAAGAACCAGAGGAGAGTCATATCCCACAGACTGAGAGAGAAGAGAGTATCAGGGAGCCCAGGATGATACCGTTTCAAGGGCCACAAAAAAGTCAAGAAAAATGAGGATTGAGAATAGTCCATTGGATTTGGCAACTAAGAAATCATTGGTAATTTTGAAGAGAGCAGTTTCAGTGGAATGATGAGGTCGGAAGCTACATTTATAAGGATTTAAGAAGAGAGTTAGAGAAGAGAAAGTAGAGGCATCTGTCGTACATGATCTTTTTGAGTTTATCCACAAGGAGGATAGTTGTAAATGTTCCCTAGAGCATAAACCCCTCTAGTTTGAATGCTAGGACATGAATGCTCAGGTGTGGTGAGAATCATGCAGTTTATTCAGCAAGCATTTATTAAGCATTATCTGTGTGCTAGGCAGTGTGTTAGGGGCTGGAGATACAGAGACCAAAAAGAAACATTTCAGGAAAGATGTTCATACTGTACACCAAACCATAAATTCTTAGTTACTGTATCTTCATCAGTAAAGTGGATCATTTAAAGCATTGATATCCATGAAGGTGATGTGATATATTTAATTCATCTCGGAAATTTTTTGATTTCTTGGCACATCATGGATATTCCACAGTAACTTTTGAAAGAGGTAGTATATTGGGGCAACTAGTGACACAGGGAATAGAGCACTAGTCCTGGAGTCAGGAGGACCTGAGTTCGAATTTGGCTTCAGACACTTGACACTTAATAGCTGTGTGACTTTGGGCAAGTCAACCCCAATTGCCTTGCCTTTCCCACCTCCAATAAAAAAGAGGTAGTATATTTTAGTGAAATACACAATGTGCTTTGGTGTCCTACTAAAATTGTTTTTTCTTTCCCTCCCATTTACCCTATTGAACAGTTTTTAAAAAGGGATAAATAAAATCCTTGTAACAGATCTGTATAGTCAAGCCTAACAAATTCCCATGTTGGCCATATCCAAGAATATACATTTCATGTGTCATTTGTCAGTTCATAATTATTCTGACAGAAGGTAGAGGATATCTTGTAAAAAGTCCTGAGGAATTGTGGGTTTGTCAATGAACTGACAAGAGTTCTTTCAGAATCTTATCAAAATTTTATTTTTAAAGTTGTCCCTGTGTAAATTCTTCTCCTAGCTCTGTTCCCTTCTCTCTATATCAATTCACAGAAGTCTTTCCAGTTTCCATTGAACCTGTCCATTTAATTATTTCTTCTTGTACAATAATATTCTATTACATGCACACACTATAATTTGTTTATCATGGTGAACCATAGGTTTACCTAATTGTTGTGGTGATTGGGGTGGTACCCCCTTAGTTGTTAGTTTTTTGCTACTCTGGAAGTATCTGCCGTGGATATCTTTGTACATATGGATCCTTTCCCTCTTTCTTTGAACCCTTTGTGGTATAACCCTCACAGTGGTATTGCTGGGTCAAAGGTTATGCACAGTGAATTTTTGGGCATAGTTCTGAGTTACTTTTCATTTTGGCTGTACTAATCAATTTGCAGTTCTGCTAGCAATGCAACAGTGGGTCTGTTTTCCCACAGCTTCTCATACATTTGTCATTTTAAATTTTTGTCACCTTTGCTAGTCTACTGAGTGTGAAGTGGTATCACAGAAGTGACTTTAATGTGCATTTTCTGCAATTATTGGTGATTTTGAGCATTTTTTAATAAGGTTGTTGATAGTTTGGATTTCTTCCCTTGAAAACTATCTTTTCATACACTTTAACCATTTTTTTGTGTGTGTGTAATTGACCCTTAGTCTTATAAACACTCAGTTCTTTACGTAGTTTGGATGTGGAACTTTTACCTAATGTCATTTTTGGTGTGCCCGTCTTGTGATTCTGTCAGCCAAAAAAGATGATTCAGAAATTGGTGGCACCACTATTCACTATTCACTCTTTCTTCCTCATTTGATACATTGTTATCTTATTTTTTTCTCCTACTTTTCTTATCTATTCGATTGTCCTTTTGCTTCTTTCCTGCTTATGTCATCTCAGTATAGGCTTTCTTTATCCCTAGCTTGGACTATTAAAGTAACCTTATAGCTCTCCTGGCTTTCATCCTTCCCTACCTTCAATCTTTGGCCAGACTAATCTTCGTTTTTCACAAATTTGGTCATATCACTTCCCTCCTCCCAGCCTTGCTGTGGGTTTTTTGTTGTCTCTATAGTAGATTTTAGTCTGTTTTCAAGTCTCATTCACGATCTAAGGTTAAGCAACTTTTTCATTACCCTTCCATGTGCTCGTTGCTTTAGCCAAACTCTACTATTCATTTCTTGTACCTGTCCCTTATTTTATTGCCTTAATGTTTTACTTTCAGTTTCTTTTATGCTTGGAATGCCTTCCCTACTTGTTCGATTGCTGTTTAGTCTTTTTTGAAATTTAATTTAATTTTTGCATTTTTGGAGGGCAATTGGGGTTAAATGACTTGCCCAAGGTCACATGGCTAGTTTTTGTGTTAAGTGTCTGAGGACAGATTTGAACTCAGGTCTTCCTGACTCCAGGGCCCTTGCTCTATTCACTGTGCCACCTAGCTGCACCGGTGTTCAGTCTTTAACATTTCACCTCTGGGAGACTAACAAAGGGGGCATACATAGTAAGAGGAGTAAGTGGAAGTAGTGCATCCTAACTCTCTTGAAAAAACTGCTCCAAGGAAGATCTCAGAGGAGCCCTTCGACTGTAGTGATAAGAAATCTAAGGAGATAGTACATTGGATCATCTTACCGGCATAAAAGCACAAAATTTATTCATTATCAAGAGACCAGGACAGAAACTGTGGAACCAGGAGTAAGCCAGGCTTGTGAAGCCTGATCCAAGAGCAGAATAGGACTGTGACAGCAGCGGGAATGTTGGAGCTAGATCTCAGAAGCAGAAGGATGGAACATCTCTGAGCCAGACCCTCTGTTGCTTTGACCCTCTTAGCAAGACAACAGATAAGAAATGTTATGATGATACAATGCCACTAAAGTCTGACTTGGCCAGAAGAGGGGAAGACCCCAACTCTAATATAAAGTATCAATTTGAGAAGTAAGGTTTGAAGAATACATAAGCAAGAAAAGATAAAGCACTATAATGATGCTCAAGACATAACTCCAAAAGAAGAGAATTACTTTTCAGTGCTTCAAAAACACAGCTCAAGATCAATTAGAATTCCTTGAAAAAATGATATATTTAAAAAATTAAGAATCAGAAATGATAATTAAATGGAATGAGAAAGCTGAAGAAAAGAATTGGAAAAAATATTAGACCTGTAGAGAGACTTGAAAAGAGAAATTACCAGCTTAGCACAAGAGCTATACAATGTTACGCACATAGAAGGCTCTCTTAAAATTAGAATGGCCAAATAAAAATTAATAATTCCATGAGACTACAAGAAATATTAAAACAAAGTCAAAAGACTGAAAAAATAGAAGAAACTGCAAGGTATCATCAGACTAACCTGGAAAACAGATCATTGGGAGAATTTTAGAATCATTGGGTTATCTCAACACTGTAACCTTTCCCATCCTCTCTGTCCCCTTCCCCCCCAAAAGAACCTGTATATTGCATTTTAAGAAATCATGAAAAAAAATTGTTGAGTCACATTAGAATGAAAGATACCCCAGAATGAAAATTTCTGGGAACCTCATAGCTAAAATCTGGAGTTGCCAGGTCAAAGAAAAATAGTTATAGGCAGTCAGAAAAAAAAAATTCAGGCCCTGAGGAGCCACAGTGAGACTCACATAAGACTTAGCAGCTACTACTTAAAAGAAATAGAAAGAATGGGGGTGGCTAGGTGGCGAAGTGAGCAGAGTGCTGACCCTGGAGTCAGGAGGACCTGAGTTCCGATCCGGATCCGGCCTCAGACGCTTAACACACAAACAAAAAACCTAGCCATGTGACCTAGGGCAAGTTACTTAAACTCAGTTGCCCTTCAAAAAGGAAAAAAAAAAGTAGAAAGAATGGAATACAATATTCCAGATGGTAAAAGATAGAAGCCTACAACCAAGAATAACAACTAAAAAACCAAGTATCCAAGTATAATACTATAGGGGAATGAAATAAATAGAAGCTTTCCAGGCATTCCTGATCAAAATTTCATAGTTGAGTAAAAACTCACAAGACGGCAAGAGAATCACGGTAAATCCTGGTGAACAAGCAGAAGAGATTTTATAAGTATGAACCGTTTTATATTCTAATGATGGGGGAGGGGATGATATAAGTGTCCTTTAGGACCCCCAAATCATCAGTTGTCATAGTAGGAGTCAGATTATCAAGCTACAAACCAGTCTTAAAGCCAGAATGGTTTTAAGATTTAATGATACTAAAAGAAAAAAGGGAATAGGAAAAAAGTATATTGTAGGACAAAAAGAGAATTAAGGGTGGGGAAGTTATATAATTGATGTGTTGGAGTAGAAGTCTATTCAAATGATGAAAAGGGTGTAAAGATCACTTCACCCTCATTTCATCTGATTGGTCCAAGAAAGGTAGAACTTGCACACAGAGTTTAGTGTAGATTCAACTCAGTGGAGGACAGGAGAGGGAGAGGGGGGAAAGGAGGAATTAGGGTAGATTTAATGAGGAAGGGATTAGTTAAAAGCAAAGTTTACACTGAGCTCAGTGTGGGATCCTGAGTGGTGTGAGAGGAGAGAAAGAAAGGGGTAAGAACTTGTAATTAGGAGGTGGTAGTATGAAGGAAAGAGACTTAAAAAGATAATAGGATAGAGGGAGATATGCAATCATTGATCATAACATGAGAATGACTGAGATGAGCCCATCCATAAAATGAAAGAGGATAGCACAATGAATTAGAAAGGAAAATCCAATGGATTATTCTTTACAATAAATACATGATATAGACCTAAAATAAGGGAATTGAGAAAAATCTGTTATGCTTCAGTTGAACTAAAAGCAGTGTAGGTAATCATGATTTCAAATACGACAATAACAAGCATAGTTAATTAAATGAGACGAGCAGAAAAATAACATTTTGCCGAAATAGAGAGAATTATTTTCAGTGCTTTTTCACATATGTGAACCAAATGCCTTAGCATCTAAATATTTAAAGGAAAAACTAGTGACAGGTGGAGAGAGCGAAACTATACTAGTGGGGGAACTTCAGTATACCCCTTTCAGAGCTAGACAAATAAAGCTAAAAAATAAACAAGAAAGAAGTTACAAGTCTGAATATAATTTTAGGAATATTAGATGATATACCTCTGATTATTACTGATTGGGAATAGAACGTATACATGTTTCTTCAGCTGTGCATGATTCCTTAACATAAATCAATCTCATGTTAGTGCCTAAAACTTCTTAAAAGCAGTAATGTTAAATCTGTTCTTTTTAAAAAAAATTTTAACATTAAAATTTTTTTTGAATTTCCATTTCTCTCCCCTATGACCCCACCCCCAGCCATTGCGAGGGCAAGCAATATGATACTGCTTATGAATGAGAAGTCACATAAAACCATATTTGCCATGTTGTAAAACAAAATAAAGTGAAAAAAAGTGCTTTAGTCTGCACTCAGAGTTTATTTGTTCTTTCTCTGAAGGCAGATAGCTTTTTTTGTTTTGGCTCCTTTGGAATCATTTTGCATCATATTGATCAGAGTAGCTAAATCTTTCTCAGTTGATTATCATGCGGATGTTGCTGTTTCCGTATACAGTGTTCTTTTGGTTTTGTTTACTTCACTTTGCAGCAATTCATATAAATCTTCCTAGATTTTTTTCTGAAACAATCCCCCTTGTCATTTCTTATAGCACAATAGTATCCATGACAATCATGTTCCACAACTTGTAGAGCCATTTCCTAATTGATGAGCATCCCCTTCATTTCAAAATCTTTGCTACCACAAAAAGCACTGCTAGAAATATTTTTTCTATGTCCTAGAAAGTACATAGGGCCTTTCCTTTTTTCTTTGCCCTTTTTGGGATACAGACTTAGTAGTGGTATTTCTAGATCAAAGGGTATGCACAGTTTTATAGTCTTCTAGGCATAGTTTCAAGTTGTTCTCCATAATGGTTGGACCAGTTCACAACTCTACCTCTGCCAGCAGTGCATTAATGTCCTCATTTTTCCACATCCTCACCACATTGGGTATTTTCCTTTTCTGTCCTGTTAGCCAGTTTAATAGGTTTGAAGTGTTACCTTAGAGTTATTTTAATTTCCATTTTTTCATGTGGCTATTGACAGCTTTGATTTCTTCTGAAAACTGCCTGTGTTCATGTCTTTTGACCATTTATTAATTGGGGAATTTTTGTAGATTTGGCTCAGTTCCTTATATGTTTGAGAAATGAGACTTTTATCAGAGAAACTTGGTGCAAATTCACTCTCCCCACTCCACTTCCTGCTTTCCTTTTAATTTTGGTTACATTGGTTTTATTTGTGCAAATAAATGTGTCCTTTCCTGACTAAATTCAATAAAAATTATATTAGACTGTTGAAGAGAAGATTAACATTAATTGGAGACTAAATCCAAAGAATTGATAGATCATAGAAACGATCGATAATTTCATTAAAAATAATTGCAACAATGAGACAATACACTGAAATTTTTAGAATGCAAAGCAGTAAGGAAAATTTGTCTCTAAACAGTTTAGTCAAAAGAAAAAAGGAGAAATCAGTAAGATTGAAAGCAATAAAACCTTTGGTTTAATAAACAGAACTCTGTGTGTGTGTGTGTGTGTGTGTGTTTGAAAAAAAGCTGTCAGACAATTTGATTAAAAAGAGAAGAAAACTAAATTACCAGTATCAAAAAAGAAAAAGCATTCACAACAAATGAAAAAATAAAGAATTATTAGAAACTACTTTGCTGAACTGTATAAAACTGACAATTTAAATGAAATGGGTGAGTAAACTAGAAAAATATAAATAACAAAGATGAATAGAGCAAGAAGTAGAGAATTTAAACAACCCAATCTCAGTAAAAGAAATCAAGTAAATCACAAATGAGCTTCCAAACAAAGAACCCCCCGCCCAAAAAAAAAAAAAACCCAACAACTTGGGACCATAATAGAGAAAGCAAATTCTATTAAATTTTCAAAGTGCAATTCTAATATTATACTGTTTGCAAAAACAGTAAAAGAAAGGGTTCTATTAAATTACTTCTGTGATACATATGGCAGAATTTAAGCAGCAAGAAAGCTAAAGCAATATCTTTGATGATATTTATGCAGAATAAGCAGAATATTAACAAAGAGACTAGCGGTATCATCTTCATTTATGTAGCACTTTTAAGATTTACAGTATATTTAGATGTACAAATCTTTACATGTGTTAACTAATTTGATCCTCACAACCACTCTGTAAGGTTGGTGCTGTTTAATGGCCCCATTTTACAGATGAGAAAATGGAGGCACAGAGAGCTTAAATTACTTGGACAGCTTCATACAGCTAGTAAGTCTCTGAGGTAGGATTCAAATTCAAGTTTTCCTTTCTTTGTTGTTGTTCACTCATTTCAGTGGTGTCCAGCTCTTTGCGGTTTCACTTGGGGTTTTCTTGGCCAAGATATTGGAGTGGTTTGCCATTTACTTCTCTAACTCATTTTACAGATGAAAAAACTGAGGCAAACAGGGTTAAGTGACACACCCAGGGTCACACAGCTAGTAAATATTTGGGGCCAGATTTGAATTCGGGAAGATGAGTCTTCTTGATTCCAGGCCAAGCACTCTTATCTATTGCCCAAGCTATCTACAATTCATTTAATATTAGGAAAATTATAATTAACCACATTAATAACAAAAACAAAATCATATGTCAGTAGATTCAGGGAAAGCTTTTGTTAGAAAGAAGACTCATTTTTAAACCCACAGTTATTAAAAATAGGAGTAAAATGGACAATAAAAGTATAAAAGAGTATATATCTAAAACCATGAGACAGCATCATATGTAATAGAAATAAACTAGAGTCCTTTCCAGTAAGATTAAGGGTAAAGCAAGGATGTCTCTTGTCACTACTACTGTTTGATGTGGTGCTTAATGCTAAGTGTATAAGCATGGACAAGAAACATAATTATTGATTTTTGCAGATCCCATGACATACTTTGAGAACTCTAGAGAATCAGTTAAAAGTTAATTCTAACAGGAAAATTCCGGGATACAAAATAAATCCATATAAATTTTCACTTTTTCTATATATTACCAATAACACCTTACAAGAAGAGATAGAGAAATTTGATTGAAAATAGCTATAGAATATATTAAATATTTGAAAGTATCTCTGCCAGGGTATGTCTTGGAATTATATCAATATAACTACAAAGTAATTTAAGAAAGTAGTGACCAAAAATAACAGGAGAAAGATTAATTGTGCATGGGTAAATATAAGTGAATATAATAAAATGACATTAGTTTCCTTATTCAATGCCACATTGATTGGTCTATCAGTGGATTACTTTAGCTAGAAAAAAATGAAATTAATCTATAGTAATAAAACATTCAGAACTTCAAGCGGGAAATAGTGAAAAAGAGAAGGAAAGGGGGCTAGCAGTGGTAGGGAAGGGAAGGGAGAGAGAGCATTTATTAAGTTCTTCCTATGTGCCTGGCCCTTTGGTCAGAGCTTTAAACATCTCATTTTATCTTTCCAACATCCTTGGGATATAGGTGTTATTATTATCCCTATTTTACAGTTGGGGAGACTGAGGCAGAGACCTCCTTTTCCAGAGCCACACAGCTAGTGTCTGAGACTGGGTTTGAACTTCAGTCTTCCTGACTCTAGGCCCAGTGCTTCGTCAACTGTGCTTCCTTCTGAGTTTTCTTTTGTTTGCCCTCTGTTGTACGCTTTTTATTCTTTTTTCCCCTAGATTTCAAACCAAATCACAAAGTTGTAGTCATAAAAAATTACTTAGTACTGGTTAAGAAATAGAAAAGTTGATCAGTGGAACAGATTAGGTACATTAACAGGCCATTGAACCAGGTAGCCTAGTGTTTGATAAACCCAAAGCTTCTTAGATAAGTGCTCACTATTAGACAGAAAATGCTGATAAACTGCCTAAGTAGTCTGGCAGGAAATAGGCATAGACCAACACCTCAGACCATATACAAAGACAGGCCCCAAAGAGACACATGACCACACGTGGTCATGTAAAACAAATTGGAAGAATAAGGCAGAAATTCCCCTGCAAATCTAAGGTTAAGGGAGTAAATTGTTGCCAAACAAGGGATAGAAAAGATTGTAGTAAATAAAATGGACAATTTTGATTAAATAACATTGGAAAGTTTTTGTATAATTGTATCTAATACTGCTAAGATGGGGAAAAATCTTTGCAGCAGATTGCTTTGACAGAGGTCTTATTTCCAAGATATATAAGGAACTGAATTGAATTTAGAAGGCTGAGAGCCATTCACCATTTTGACCAGTGTTCATAAGCTGTGATCTGGCAGTGTTCAGAGGGAAAAATACAAACTTTCAGTAATGACCATATGAAGAAATGCTCTAAATCACAAGTGTAAATTAAAGCAACTCTGGCGCCTATGAGACAGGTAAAGTTGACACAAAAGGGAAAATGTTGGTGGGGAGTGTGGGAAAACAAGCACATTTACTCCATGTTAGTAGAGCTTATACAGCCAGTCTAGAAATCTGTTTGGTGATGTGTTATATACCCTTTGACCCAACATGTCTCTGCCTATGCCTCAGTTTGGTTGAAGAGAGAGGCACAGGTTTGATACTCAAAAATTTTTAGCGGGTCTATTTGTAGTTGTAAAGAGCTGGGAAAATGAAGAAGTACACTTCATTTGGGAAATGACTGGTTATGGAATATTATAATATAGAATAATAAAATGATAACTGGTTGGGAACTACTATAAAATATATAATATTATAACATAATTACAATAGAATGTTACTATCCTGTAAGAAATGATGAGACAGTTTCATAGAAATCTGAGAGGAATTATAGGAGCTGATGTAAAATGAAGTGAGGACAACTAGGAGAGCAATTTACATTATGCCATCAACACTGTAAAACTGAACAATTTTTAAAGAGTTTAGAAATCTTGATTAATACAATGATTAGCTACAATTTCACAATATGCTGCCCACCTCTTGCCAGAAAGGTGATGAGCTAACACGTGAAATGAGAAGCATTTTTGTACATGTCCAGTATGGGAATTTGTTTTGCTATACTATGCTTATTTGTTGCAATTGCTTTTTTTTTTTTCTTTTGTTAGGGGGGAGGTGGAAGCTATAAGAGGGAGAAAAAGTAAAATGTAAATGATTGAAATTGAGTTAAAGAAGAGGGGAAAAGAAGGAGCTTTGGGTGAATGGCCTCAATTCTCAGCAAAGTATGAGGCAAGGGAATTTTTTTTTCTTTGAATATTTGTTACAAGGGGGTTTTTTGTTTTATTTTTATTTCTTAAAGAGTGGGTTGTGAGGTGGCGCAGTGAATAGAGCACTGGCCCTGGAGTCAAGAAAACCTAAATTCAAATCTGACCTCAGACACTTAACACTTACTAGCTGTGTGACCTTGGGCAAGTCACTTAACCCCATTGCCCTGCCCTCCCCCCTCCAAAAAGACAAAAAAATGGGTTGTGGTATGAGGGAGCAAAAATAAATGCTTGCTAATAGAAAAAATTATATCTGATTCTCCTATAGCATAATTCACTTTTGCCTTCTTTAGTACTCCTCATTTGTGTGTCATATCCTCCTTTTACTAGTTCTTGAAGCTTCACAAGGGCAGGGATTTTACATCCAAACTTTGCCTCTTCATTGTTCCTTTGAACAGTTTAAACATACGGCATATTTAATAAGTGTGATTTCAGTTGGTGAAGTTTTCAAGTAGGGTTTTTCAGTATTACAACAGACTATCGAGGTTGTGTAATAGAATCAATCTTTCCTTGCATAAAGAATTCTCCTTTTCTCTACAAGTGCACACACAATTTATAAGAGAGCACTTAGTGTAGTGGAGAGAACCCTGAATTTGATGTCAGAAGCCTTTGAATTCTAGTCCTTTCTGTGCCATGTGATTGTCATGAGAACTTTGAACAAATCATTTCACTTTCTGGGCTTCAGTTTTCTTTTTGTGAAATGACTGATTTGCCTTAAGGTGACATCAGTGGCCTGAGTATGTAATCTTTTTTAAAATTAAAAACAATTTTATTTAAAATTTTTTTTAAAGAACTCCCCCACCCTCCACTTAATAGTACTTTTTTTTTCCAATTACATGTAAAGATAGCTTTCAACATTCACTTTTGTAAGATTTTGAGTTCCAAATTTTTTCTTCATCCCTCCTCTCTCCTCTCTCCAAGATGGCAAGCAATCTGATATAGACTATACATGTAAAATCATATTAAACATATTTCTACATTAATCATGTTATGAAAAAGGATCAGAATAAAAGGACAAAATTATGAGAAAGAAAAAACAAAATAAAATGAAAATTGTATGCTTCAGTCTGCATTTAGACTTCATAGTTCTTTCTCTGGATGTAGATAGCATTTTCCATCATGAGTTGTTTGGCATTGTCTTAGATTGTTGTATTGCTGAGAAGAGCTAAGTCTATCAAAGTTGGTCATGGTACAATGTTGCTGTTACTGTGTACAATGTTCTCCTGATTCTGTCCACTTCACTGAGTAGTCTTCAAATAGATTTTTAATGACATTTGCTATGTGGCTCTTTGATGGCCCTGCGTTTGCAGAGGCTATGCCAGTAGAATGAAGGCTCTGGTATTTTCTGCTAAGCTAAAAAAAATGTCCAGCCCAGTGACATTTCTTATAGATGGTCTCTCAGACCTTATCTAGTCTTACTTCTTGAAGATTGGTCACTGAATTTATTTCATCCCAGTAATTCCTAAAGGATGTCGTCTGGGTGGAAAGAGTAGCCATATACATGAAATAAGGGCTCTTTTTGATGTGATGAGACATAGATAGATGTTATAGGGAGAAGTAATTGCACTAGTGAAGCAGACAACTAAATTTAGTAAGTATTTAGTGTTTTTTATGTATCAAGGATTGACTATGTGTTGTAGGGGTACAAAAAATTTCATGCAGAGTACAGTGACTTAGGGAATTTATAGTATTATCAGGGAGACAAGGGAAACAATTGTGGAATATTAAAGACATTATTTGTTAAATGGGAGAATGCATGTTATGCCTAGTAAGTACTTTAAGAGGTCCTAGATTGGAGAGAAGACTATGAGTCAGAATAGAGTGGACAACTTTTGATATCTTGAAAAAGTCTAATCATTTTTTTCTGGCTGTCATATCTGGAAGGCTCTCCCTCCTCATCTGTGCCTCCTGGCATCCCTGGCTTCCTTCATGTGCCAGATAAAATCCTGCCTTCTACAGGAAGCCTTTCTTAATACCTCTTAATTCTAGAGTCTTCTTTCCCGCTGAATTATTTTGATTTATATTTACATGTTTGCTTATCTTCCCCATTAGGTTGTGAATTCCTTGAGGGAAGGGACTGTCTTTTGCCTCTTTGTATCCCCAGCCCTTAGCAGGATGCCTGACACAGAGTAGGAGCAGAATAAATGCTTAATGACTGACCAACCAATGGATCCATTCCATCCTCCTCATTATATATATATATATATATATATATATATATATATATATATGTATCTCAAATAACAGCTATATTGTTTGCAAGAAGGAATGTTGCATTGGTAGTAGGAAACTCTGTTTCTACTGGCTCTGCCAATAATGATTTGTGTGACATGCAGATTTGAAAATGAGGGGGAGGTAAAGTACATGTTCTCTAAGGTTTCACACCTCTGACATTCTTGGAGGTGGACATGATTTATCTAGAGTCGCCCAGCTAAGCAAGTCAGTAACAAAGCTGGAGCTGGGATATGGGGCTTCCATCTCTCAGTTCAGCATGTGTTTCATGATATAACACAGCTTCTCCAACTTCAACTAGGCTTTGAAGACTAGATAAAATTTGGATTGAGGTTGGAAATAAGGGAGTTATATTCTTTTTGAAGAGGAAAGCATGAGAAAAGTTACAGAAATTGAATGAAATGAGCATGGTATTTTGGGAGGCCAAGTGACAAGATGTATATGAGTTTAATGTAAAGTTATATATTGGAGAATATTGGGAGATAAAAAAAAAGAAGCCTTGTATATCTAGATGAAGCAAAAAGAGTTTTGATTTGGTCTTCTACATAATGAAGAGACAACAATGTGAAAAATTTAAGTAAGAGTTGTTGATCTGAAGAACCTAACTTGCCATTTTGGAAGTCTTAGAGCCTTAAAATTACTTTTTTTTTTAAGTTATAGAGTAACATGAGGAGAAAACTAGGCACATACCTTGTACTTTTTCCCCCCAATTACATGTAAAAACAATTTTAAACATCTTTTTTTGGAGGCAGTTGAGGTTAAATGACTTGCCCCCAGAGTCACATATCTAGTAAGTGTCTGAGGCTAGATTTAAACTCAGGTCTGCCTGACTCCAAGGCCAGTGCTCTGTCCACTATGCTACTTAGCTGTCTCTAACATTCGTTTTTTTAGAATTTTGAGTTCCAAATTTACATTGGTGTCTGTGTAGTCTGACCTTTATTTCCTTGACTGAGATTCATTCTTTAATTTAGGTGAATGTATCTCAGAGGTATGTCCTTTGTACTTTTTTAAAAATAATCTCTATTTTTTCTGTTGGCAATTTCAGTGGTTCCCACATCTCTTAATGTCCCACATTTATCAGTGTCACCAGTCCTTAGCTTCTCTGCTAAACTCTGGTCTTCGTTTCAAATTGCCTATAGAGCATCCTCATCTCGTTGGCATTCCTAGCCCCGCAAATGTGTCCAAAACTGAGCTCATTATCTTTCTTTGTTTTCTTATATTTCAATTAATGTTTCATTTTTGAATTTCAATGCTAAGGCATTTGGAATATATGTTTAATACTGTTTAGGGGTCCTTTCAGAATAATGTAATTTCTTTGTTTATCCTTTTTTATTTTTTGAATTTTTGTTTTGTTGGATAACATGATTACAATTTGTGCTTCTTTGGATTCACTTTTCTCTTCTCCATGTTATTTTGTGTATGTCTTTAAGTATATTTTCTTGTAAGCAACAGATTATGGGGTTTTGTTTCATACCCAGTTTGTCACTCTTTTTCATTTTATTGTATTGTTTAATCCATTCACTTTTAAAGTTATGAGAGGTTTATATTTTCTTCCATTTATTTATTTTTAATTTTTTGCCTTTTTTGGAGGGCAGTTTGGGTTAAGTGACTTGCCCAAGGTCACATGGCTAGTTTTTGTGTTAAGTGTCTGAGGTTGGATTTGAACTGAGGTCCTCCTGACTCCAGGGCTGGTGCTCTATTCACTGCATCACTTAGCCTCCCCTTTCTTCCATTTATTAAAATTTTTTTTTCCAAGTTAGGATTTTCCTACCCTTCTGCTGTCTTAACAGTTATTTATTTATTCATTCGTTTATTCTCTCATTTGTATCCCTATTCTACTAGCTGACTTTCTCTTACCTCCAAATACTCCCTTCTTGTTTGTTGCCTTGTTTCCCTTTGGAGTTTTGTTTATGTTTTCCTTTTCTGTTCCCCTCTTCTGCCACTACCCTGTAGAGCTTGCCCCTGTGGATACTCTCCCCACCCCACCCCTTTTCAATTGTGCCTCATTCTCAGAAAAATGCCACTTCCTTTAGGTGATAGAAAGGATATTTCCCCATGGCAGGCCCTTCTCCTTCACCATCCATCCCCAATTATGTTTCCAGCCACTGACCTTTGCCTTCTTTTTGGTCTCCTTCCTCAAAATATCCTCCTTGGGTCCATGTCATCCCATTCCTCCAGGTGCCAATTGCTCTCAGGAGTTCCATCTTCCCTCTTCCAGAGAGAGGCTCCAGGATGTCTTTTCAAGAACCAGATCCCTCAGCCTGCACCCAGGAAGCTCACAGTCCCCATCTCCCTACACAGAACGTTTCTCTTCACCCAGGGGAGTATCCTATCCCACCACTAAAACAGGGCCTATCCCACTTCCCTTCAACCCCTCTCTCCACTTCCTCACTTCCTTTCCCTCAGGCTTACCTCTTTGTGACTTCAGGAGTCACCTTCCTCTCTTTGTTAGCCCTTGATTTGATTGGGGCATATCACACACACTCCTTTACCCTTTTCTCTCCTCCCTCCTTTCATGTACCATCCCATTTTGTAATTTATTTCCCCCAAAACATTGATTTGCTTATAGAGATAGGGCCACTTAAAGTACTTCAGGCTTACCTCTCTACCCGTATCTCCAACTGACTTCATCCTTCTTCCTTCCCTGTCTGCTTGTGTATATTTAGAAAGAAATCCCTTACTGGCTGCTGCTGTCCCTCTGTTGCTTTTGCTGTCCTTTGTTGGCAGCATTTGTTCACCCCCTTCTACATTTTTGTTGTCTGAGGGGTTGGAGAATCAAATAATCCTTCTGGTCTGGTTTTCTTTCTAAGACTATTTCAAATACCTCTTTATTATTGAACAGCCATCTTTTTTTGATTCATGGTCAAGCTCAGATTTGTATGATTGGGTTACCTTGAGCTTCATTGCTCTTGAGAACTGATGAGTTTTCTGTTGGGAGCCAAATAATCTTGTATTTCTTCTGGTCACTTGCAGAATTTGTTGTTTCTTGATAGAATTGTGAAATTTAATCACTATGTACCTAGTAGTTTGCAACCTTGATTTTTTTCTGCACTTTTTAGTGATTGATGGATTCTTTCTGTTGGCACTTTGTTTTCTCAGCACAGAAGTTCTGAGCGGTTACATATATATATATATATTTTTTTTTATAATAAATAATTTTTTCTTTTAAAATTATTTATTTGGGTGTCTAGGTGGCATAGGGAATAGAGCACTGGCCCTGGAGTTCAGGAAGACCTGAGTTCAAATCTGGCCTCAGACACTTAACACACAAAAATCTAGCTGTGTGACCTCAGGCAAGTCACTTAACCCCAACTGCCCTCCAAAAAGCAAAAAAAAAAAAAATTACTTATTTGTTTTTAGTTTTCAACATTCACCTCTATGAGATTTTGAGTTCTAAATTTTCTTTCCTTCCCTGTTTTCCCCTCTCCAAGACAGTGTACAATCTGATACAGGCTGTACATGTACAATTATATTAAACATATTTCCATATTAGTCATGTTGTAAAGAAGACTTAGAACTAAAGGGAAAAACCACAAGAAAGAAGGAAAAAATAGTATGCTTCAGTCTGCATTCAGACTTCATAATTCTTTCTCTGGATGTGGATAGCATTTTCCATCATGAGTCTTTTGGAGTTATCTTAGATCCTTGTATTGCTGAGGGGAGTTAAGCTTATCAAAGTTGGTCATTGTACAGTGTTGCTGTTACTGTGTACAGTGTTCTCCTGGTTCTGCTTACTTTACTCAGCGTCAGTTCATGTAAGTCTTTCCAGGTTTTTCTGAAGTCTACCTGCTCATTTCTTATGGAACAATAGTATTCCATTACACTCATATACCACAACTTGTTCAGCCATTCCCCAGTTGATGGGTATTACCTCAATTTCCAATTCTTGGCCATCACAAAAAGAGTTGTTATAAACATTTTTGTATAAGTGGGTCTTTTTTCCATTTCTTTGATCTCTTTGGAATACAGACCTAGAAGTGATATTGCTGAGTCAACGGGTATGCACATTTTTAACCCTTTGGGCATAGTTCCAAATTGTTCTCCAGAATGGTTGGATCAGTTCACAACTTCACCAACAATGCATTAGTGCTCCAGTTTTCCAACATTTATCATTTTCCTATTTTGTCATGTTAGCTAGTCTGATAGGTGTGTGGGTACCTCAGAGCTGTTTTAATTTGCATTTCTTTAATCAAAAGTGATTTAGAGCATTTTTATATGACTATAGATAGCTTTAATTTCTTCATCTGAAAACTCCCTGTTCTGAGCAGTTATCTTGCATTTACTTCTTTTTTTTTCTTTGCCTTTTGGAGGGCAATTAGGGTTAAGTAACTTGCCCAAGGTTACATGGCTAGTTTGTGTGTGTGTGTGTGTGTGTGTGTGTTAAGTGTCAGGCCGGAACCTAACTTGGGTCCTGATTCCTGGGCCGGCGCTTTACTCACTACGCCACCTAGCCTCCCCCTGCATTTACTTCTTGCATTGTGATTTAAAAATTTTTTTTGTCTTAATTCTTCTGGGAAATCTAAGCTTCCTTTCTTTGAGAATGCTATGTTTTGCTTGTATGGAGCATGTTTTCTTTTATTATTACTGCTTTTTGCTTCTTTTTTGCCAGGTTGTCCTTTACTTCTCTGTATTTGCATTGGTCAGTTTGTTTCTCTTTTGTTTCTTTGGTGAGATTTGCCACTGTAGATTGAAGTTTTTCTGTTCTGTCAGTTATTTCTACTGTCTGGGCCACAAATTCTACTCATAATTCTTATTTCTCTTTTAAACTGCTTAAGAACTGTGTGCTATGTGGTTTCCTGCACTCCTGAAATCCACAGGGTCCCCAGTCTTGTTTTCCTTTTTCCTTTGTTTTACAGGATTTATTCTTAGATACTTGAACTCATTTACCAGATCTGGAAACCATATTTCCTTTTGCTCTTTATGTCTTCCCTGTTGGTTTATCTGCTTTTCTTCAGGTCTATGAATTTCCTTCCTTCTGAGATTTTTGATAATTTTAGTATTTTTTCATTATTTTCTCACTTACTGACTCTTCTCCTCTGATGGTGGTTTTCCTGTGGGCTAGATCTCAAAGCAATTCAACTTCTTCCCATACATGGTGATTGGCCATTGACCATCCTAGATCTCTGCCCCAAGGGACTTTTGGGGAGACAGAACTGGCCCCAGTTCGATGTTGGGCTCTTTTCCTTAGGCTTTGTGAAGTCTCATGTGTCCTGTCCCCTCCCACACCCAGTGTACTGTTCCTACCAGTAATATATAGTGCTGCCATGCTATTGCTGTCACTCCCCAGGCAAATTTCTGCCTTTCAGAGTTTGGACTCCAAGGTACTTGGAGTAGATAGGGATCAGGGTGTAGAGTTGAGCCTTATTACGAGCTCAGACACATGTCCTCTGCTACAGAACTCTGTTGCAGCCACTACACTGGCTATCCTGACATCAGCAAATTTCTCCAGTTTGGTGTTTGAATCTCCTTGGCATCGGAGAGAGGGAGGGCGAGGTCAGGGTGTGGGGTTGCATTCTGTTGCAAGCCTTTGGGCTAGGTTGGCTTCTGAGAGTGTGGTGTCTACTCAGAGAAAGGTTGCTCAGCGAGTGACTGATAGGCATTAGTTCATGAAATTTCTTTCCTTCTTTGGGTTCTTGATGTCCTAGACCATGGAGACAGCTGAAAGGACTTTATCTCTGTATAATTTCTATTTTTGAGAATGGGAAGATCAGAGAAAATGTCCAGTTCTTCATCTTGTTGGTCATGTGAATTGGAAGTGCTCATGGTCTTTCTTTCTTTCTAAACCTGTCCTCCCTGTGACTTTACTGTTCTGGGCCCTTTCCTGATTCCTTCAGCAGCTTGTCCATCCATTAAATACCTTGTCTGTATTTTGTATATATGGATATATGTACACATTGCCCTCCTTAGAAAATAAGCTCCTAGAACACCAAAATGGTTTTAATTTTGTTTCTATATCCCTAATTACTAGCATGGTTTCTGCTATATAGTAGGGATGTATTAAATCCTTTAATTAAATTAAATAAAAATTGGATGAAATCATCCAATAATATGTTGAAAAAGAAAAAGAAGCATCAAATAAAATAAGAAATGTGCTTTTCTTTTATGATGACTATTCATAGAACTGGGTTATCTTTCTGGAAATTACAGATTACATCCTTAAGGAGCTCGGATTTCCCTATCTGATTATGCAAGGAAACAGTAGACCCTATGCCACATGTCCCTGTCAGCTACAAAATTTTAGCACTTAGTGAATACTAGAAAGACATGACCTTGGCTAGGTTTATTTATCAGACACTTGCTACCTTTCAGTAAACTATCATGACAAAATCCTTGTTACAAATATTGACCTCAAAATACCATTGAGGATTCAACAAATAAATGATATTAGACCATTGTCTAAAAACTGTTGCCATAGTTTTACATTATTCCATAAAAATTTAGGAAAAATTGTTTGTAATAGCTTACCAAATACTCATTATGTCTAAACCATGTGGAGGAAAAAACAATTTAAAATGTAGAAAACTATCCAGCCTGCTAATGGAACTGCCCCTAAGATGTTATCAGTGAGCCTATAGAAGACAAGTTTGGATTCCCATACTTTTATTTAATTATAGAAGTTGCTATTTTGTCCACCTGTGCAGTAGCCCATTGAACTATTAAATATAAAAGAACAGTGAAAATGATATAATAATCTAGTAAAGATTTTAAGCTTACTTTTAGGTACTTCATGATTGCAAAAGGTTTAGGGGCAGTGCAAGTTTTGTTGTCCCAGTTTTATATATGATGAAACAGAGACTTCATCTAATGACACACTTTTAAAGTACCACACATATATTTTTTTATTTTTGGAGAGCAGTTGGGGTTAAATGACTTGCCCAAGGTCACATTACTAGTAAGTGTTAAGTATCTGAGGTGGGATTTTAACTCAGGTCCTCCTGACTCCAGGGCTGGTGTTCTATTCACTGTGCCACCTGGCTGCCCCTGCCACACAATTTTTAAAGCAATAGGGTTCACTCTCTTACTAATTCTTTTCCAAGTCTAGTATTTTGCCACTATACCATTCTAGGTGGCAAATTAGAGCAAATCTGGAGGAGAGGGACCAACATGGTAGACAATCTGGAAACTGTCCTATTACAAACAGTTAAGAGAACTCAAACTTTTTATCCTGCAGAAGTGGTTATTAGGGGTGGTGCTAGAGGAAACATTGTCATTGTGTGCTATCTGGAGGCCTGTGATATGGAAGAGGAATAAACTATTTATTCTCTGTGCCACTATACTACAGACCTGGGACAAGATGGATGACACTTTGCAGGGAAGTAAATGAAATTGCCTTTTGAGATCGTACAATCCTCCTCATTAATGGAATTGTTCAAACGGATATCTGATAGATCATAGATAATGTACAGGGTATTCCTATATGGGATTGGAGGTTGGTCTAGAGCACCTGGACCTGGTGCTGGGTTAGGGAAAGGGCCCAAGTGGCAGCTTCATTCCTTATTATCCAGATAAATTCCAGGTCAGATCCAGGGTAGACTGAGGTGGGCAGCTATTCCAAGGGGTGGCTTTCTGAGATAAAAAAGGGTCTTGGATCTGAGGGAGGAACAAGTTCAGAAGCAGACAGCTGTGTGGTTCTGACACCAGGAATGCAGTGGGGTTTTGACTCTGTCTTCTAACTCATTCGGAAGCCTGTAGAAGAATAACCAGGGCAGGAATCCCAGACCAATGGGAAACCTACAGTTCTGTCCCTCTGACCCAGCAAACTTTATAGCTTTCTGATGGTGGGTGGGACCAACAATAATCTTTTGAAACTCCTAAGGAGTTAAGCCTTCAGGTATGTCATGCAGATTCAAACCCAAATCAAGAACTTGCAGAGCTCAGATCAGGGGGTACTGTATCAGACCACTTTGGCAGTACGGAGCATCCAGGTCTCACTCCTGTGTTGTCCCTGAGATCACGTAGGTTGTGAGCTCCTTGATGGGAGGAACTGGCTTTCTTTTGCTCTTTTCATGTCTCCAACATAGTTAGCACAGTGCCTGGTATATATTAAGTGTTTAATAAATGCTTATTGACTGACTGACAGATCCTGGAATAACACAACTCAATACCGTATAAAAAGCAGCAACAAGGCCACCTCACCCTTCCTTCCAGAAGTGTGGTAGAGACCTGCCCTAACATCTAGTCCAAAGTCAAGAAGTGGGCTGGGAGACTGAGCCAGCCAACCAAAGAATCCCACTCTCGAGAACTTTTAAGTGAAAGAATACACAGACCCAGAAGAAGAGCATGCATGACTCCAAAACATCAGCAAGCAAAAGCTCAAGTAAAGCACAGCTTGGGCACAAATTCAGTTGGCATTCCTGGAAGGGATGAAGCAAGAATTTTAAAATGTTTTTGTCAATGAAACATTAGTACTGCAGGGAAAAATTGAAAAAGAAACGAGACCTTTGGAAGAAAGAATTGGAGAGATAATTAATAGCTTGGCATAAGCAGTAAAAACCCTTGCCCGAGTAACAAAGTCCCTGAAAATTTTGTTGTCGTTGAGCCATTTTTCGCTTGTGTCTGACTCTGTGACCCATTTGGGGTTTTCTTAGCAAAGATACTACAGTGGTTTGCCATTTCCTTCTCCAGATCATTTTACAGATGAGGAAACTGAGGCAAATAAGGTTAAGTGACTTGTCCAGGGTCACACAGCTGCTAAGTATTTGAGGCCAGATTTGAATTCAGGATGAGTCTTCCTGATTGGAGACCAGGTACTCTATCCACTGAGCCATGTAGCTTCTCTACCCCTACCCCCAATCAGAATGGACCAAATAGAAGCTTATGACCTCATAGACAACAAAAAATGTTTTTTTTTTTTTTTTGGAGGGAGAAGGTAGAGCAATTTAGGGTTAAGTGACCTGCCCAAAGTCACATGTCTAGTTTTGTGTTAAGTGTCTGAGGCTGGATTTTAACTCAGTCCCTCCTGACTCCAGGACCGGTGCTCTATTTACTGTGTCACCTAGCCGCCCCAACAAAAAGAAATGTTAAAACAAAATTAAAACCTTGGGGAAAAAAATAGAAGAAAATGTAAAATATAAAATATAGCGAAAACAACAGACCCAGGAAGTATATTAAAGAAAGAAAACATAAGTATTGCATGGATTGTACTAGGCTTCATCTTTATTATTCTTAAACATTGGTGGTTAATAAATACATTTTTTATGATATGACTTGAGGAAGCTAAAAGATCCATTTTAAGAGGAAACTAAGGAAAATTTTCTTGTGATCAAGAAAAAAATCAGTAATTCAAAATTACCTTTTCAGTATGAAATGTTGCCTTTTTTGGGGGTGTGTGTAAATCTAAATAAAATGATCTCTTTCCTCCAGTTGAAGCACTGAGAGAGTGCCTCTTTGGAGGTAGGAATCTAGTTATTACCTACTATACATTTAGCATATTTTTTAATTGATGCCTTTTGTCTTTATGCTGGAGTCACTCCTACTCCAATCGAACTTTTTTTTATAACCCAGAAAAAACAGCTGAGCACAAACATTTCTGTCAATTTAGGGAATATCTTATCATCCAGACTATTCTGTTTTAATTTTCCACATTTCTCTTTCTCTCACATTTTGTTATCTTTTTTCTGGGACCTTCTTTCATTAGTCTTATCAATTATACCAAAAATCTTTAAATTTTTAAATTAAATTTTATTTAAAAATTATTAATCATATGTTTTTTCCCTCCCTTCCTTTCCCTTCTTCCTCTAAAATAAGAAAAACAAAACCTGCATAATAAACAAGCAGAGTCAGGCAAAACACATTCTCCTATTGGTGTCTCCTTTTGCATATTTTAGCTCACCACCTCTGTCACCACAGTTTCTGAAGAATTGAGAATGAGTGTTGTACAGAGGGCAATAGAGAGACAGCTGAGAGATGTGAGCATGCTGTACCTCACAACTAATGAGGATTGAAGACCCAGATTCAGAGATGTCATGGGGGATTATATGATTGAAAGAGAGGATAGACTGATTGTCAGTGCAGAGGATGAGAAAGGTCTAACTTGGGTGTCTCAGTGGTGTTTTCCTAATGTTAGGAGAAGTTGAGGAAGGTCTCCTAGCACATTGGTGGAGAACTCCTGGGAAAACATAGGTAAGATGGGCAAGTGTGGATGGCTTGCCTTATTGATGAACTCAGAAGTCCATTAAGTATTTGAATATAGAAATAGATATCTTTTTTGCTGTACTATTTTTTTTTTTTGGAGGGGGTAAGGCAGGGCAGTTGGGCTTAAGTGACTTGTCCAAGGTCACACGGCTAGTAAGTGTTAAGTGTCTGAGGCCGGATTTGAACTCAGGTCCTCCTGATACCAAGGCCGGTGCTCTATTTATTCTCTGTGCCACCTAGCTGCCCCTGTACTATGATTAAATTTCATTTAAGCACATTCTTAATTTTTATTTTAAAGAGAAGTAAAAATCAAAACTTATTCAGAAACATTTCTTTGTTTATTTCTCCTATAGATTTATTTATTTTGGGACCTATATAGTATGTTCTTTCCCAGTGTCACAAAGCTCTATGGCTATTGAAGCTTGGAGTGAGTTATTGATGTTCACAATAGCAGGTTCTTAAAAATTATTAGGTGAGAGATCCTTTCAGAATCCGTTTCTTCATTGCCACATAAACTTTGAACAGTAGACTATTAGGACAAAGGTCTAATGTGCTCAGAGGAGGAAGATATTCTGGACCCTTTCTGACTTGCTGCTAGGCCCATTGGATAGAGCCAGTTTTCATTTCATTTCAACATATAGTATATGAATTTTAGATAATCACAATACAAATTAAATTTACATTTACAAATACTTATGTGAAATGACCTTCAACAGAAACAAATCTATGACCAATTTGTATTGCCTCCCTTTGTGTACACTGTCATGATTTGTCTTTGACCCTCTGTGTATACAATTCTATTTTTAAATAATTTTTAAAATACTAATTTTAGTTACTATTTTAGCCTTAACATTGATAAAGTTTGGAACAGAAACACTCACTGAAGAATACTAGAGAGATTGGTAAAGCCAGTTGGTTTTTTAAAAATTAAGTTTTTATTGGTATCTTCTGTTTCTTACATCTTCATAGTAATCCCAAGTATCCCTCCCCTAACCCTTTCCCTTGTGACAATATAGTATTTTTTATGAGGAAAAAAAATCAGCACTACTAATCAATACATTGACAAAGTCCACAAGCCTGTGTAATGTGTGACACTTGTGGACATCCTGGCCAGGTCACCCCTACCCCCAAACATATCAAACAAATTTAGGGATAGTTTTTAAAAGAATAGGTAGACACATTTTCTGCACCTTGAGAAATTTTTCCCAGGCTGTAGGTGAAATACTGGTAGGAGCCTAAGTGAACTTCAGTTTCATGGTATTTGTGATGTTTCCATAAATCTTGATCCTTAATGACCACTTCTCAAGGGAACAGAAAGGAAAGGAACACGGTGGATTTTTATTAGTTTCTTGGGCTCTGTTGTGTGTTTGTGTGGTTGTGTTAAGTGTTTTAATCCAGAGCAGCCTGACTTTGGACTTTGGAATCATAACAGTTGAGTTCAGTTGAGTTCTGCTTTCTAACTAAATATCAGTGTGACCATGATGACCAAGTCTCTTTAACAACCACTTTGAACCTCAGTTTCTGCATTTGTAAAATTATAGTGTTAGATTAGATTATTTTAGCACTACATCCTAGGAACCTGTAATTTAACTAAGTTGCTAAGGAAACAGTAAAACTAAATTTAACTTTATTTTTGAGGACAGTTGCCTTTTTTTAATAACCAAAAAGATACCAAATTTCTTATGTAGTTTATTGTATTCTATGAAGCTAGGAAGCAGTGCAATATTCCCCCCCCTCCCCCAGCAGAAGAGTGTTTTAAAAAATACCTTTTAAAGTCTGACAATAACTTTTTTTACATGTATTTTTTAAAACTGGTTGTAGAAGTATGAGATCTTAATAGACCTTCCTGCCTTTCTTCTGGTGCTCCATTGTGGGGTATTTCTGAAGTTCAGTCAGTCAGTCAATAGAACAGCATGTTTTGAGGGCTCAGTGCTGTTGGGGACAAAGAGGTTACTAAAATTCCAGATGTGTTCTTTGCTCCCAGATAGTTTGCAGTCTTCTTGGAGAGATAAGATCTTAATATAAAAGGAGTAGGTTATGATACAAGACTGATTCTGAAATACTGTAGTATAAACCATAAGTGTTGTAGAAATTCAGGGGCAGGGGTGATCTGGGAGGAATGAAGTGATGTGTTTTTTTTTCTCCTTGTCATTCTCCATGGGAGTAGAGAGTGAAATAAAAACAAAAACTTTAACAGATATGCAGCCAAACAAAACATTTCAAATTCCTACAAAAATCATGTTCCTAGATGTGTCTCTTACTTCTTTTGAATCTGTCACTTCTGTGTCAGGGTATGTAAATGTCATTCTTCATTATCAGTTCTTTGGAGTCGTAGTTGGTACCTATGTTGGTTAGAGTTCTTAAATCTTTCAAAATTGTTTGTTTTATAATGTTTTTACAGTTTAACTTGTTATCCATATTCTGTTGACTTCATTCTGCATCAGTTCATATAAGTTTTCCAGGTTTCTTTGAGAATTGTCTCTCAGAGTACAGTAGTAGTATATTACATTTGTGTGCTGTTCCTCAGTTTATGAACATCCTCATAGTTTCCAATTCTTTGCCACTACAAAAAGGACTGCTGTGAATATTTTTGTGCATCTAGATCTTGTTCCTCTTTCTTTTGTCCGAGTATAGAGGTTGAATGCTGCTGAAAAATGTGGTTACTCATGCTTGAAGTTACTGCACTCGGTGGTCTTTGGGCCCTATTTTTTGAACTGGGGAGAATAAAGATTGAATATAGGTTTCTTAGGCATATTGGCTGAATCTCTTTTCTTGTCTAGACTTCTTAAGCCGCCCTTCTTTCTCCATGCCCTCACCTCATTACATATTTCGCTCCTATGTGTCTGTCAGCTGGCATCATAGTTTGAATGGATTTCCTCTTTTATACTCGGTGTGATATCAGCAAGTGATATTAGAATGACCTTTTTTCTCTTTTCCAAATAATTTCTTTTGGCTATATTTGAAGTTGGTATTGGAAATTAAATCACTCTTTGCAAATAAGCAATCATTTTGGTTTAGTACTCTGTTGTGAATAGGAGTCATTTATTCTTTAGGAAGGGTTACTGGCCCTCATTCATCCATTGAACAGATATTTTAGTGTTTCCTATATGCAGGCTATTGCTAGGCACTGTGGGTGATAAGATGTTATCCTTGTGCCTCATGGAACTTAGATTCATTCTTGTTTGGGAGATAGGTTACGATGAAAGGTGGAAACATTGAAATAATAATCATCGCTTACTTAAGATGTTAAGAAGTTCTTTTAGGGATGAGTATTGATCTCGAAGGCAAAGGTAGTCTGTCCTGTCTTCCTTATCACCTCCCCCCTCAAAACAGCAGTGGACTGACAGTACTAATTGCTAGATGCAAAAGGAAGTAAACTCTCAAGCAAAGTGAAATTGTCAGAGCCCAATTTCTTTGCATTTTTTTTCTTCCTCTTTGTATCTGCCTAATTGAAAGAGCCTAAGTCCACATTATTTCAGCATGGTCATGTAATGTAATGAACGTTGTGGACAGGTGGCAGAACAAAAGTGGGGCAGTGTGTTTCTATTACAATGTGCATAAATGGATTTTCAAAATGTACATAAAATTCTAAAATTCTGTGGCCTTTTCACTTGTAATGTTTTGGGTTCCTTTTTTTGTTTTTTGTTTTTGATCTTGGGAAGTACTACTGTCTACACTGTGTAGGATGCATGTGGGCAAGTTAGTTCCTTGTTTGGAAAATCAGGGGGTTGGACTAGAATAGTTATTAACCTTGGTCCAAAAGTGGGGAACCTGTGGTCCTCTAGGTCCTCAAGTGTGGCCCTTTGACGAAGTTTGGATTCGGTTAATGGGCTGCATTTGAGGACCTAGAAGATGGTTCCCCCCAGTTGGGTCTGTGGACTTATTTAAAAAACTTAAAAAAAAATATATATATATATATATATATATATATATATATATATATATATATATAATTGGTTTCCTCTGTGAGCCTATGGATTTTATTTTATGAATTTAAAAAGCTTATTCTGAGAAGGGGTTCATGAGTCTCACCAGACTGCTAAAGGGGAATATCTGTCTGTAACATGTCCCCCCCCCCCCCAAAAAAAAATTCCTAAAATAGAAGGTCTAGCTCTAGTCTGTGAAGTCTGGTCATATAATAGCTAGCTATAAATATGAGATAATTTTGAGACAACCAGGCTTCAGTTGATATCATGGCTTGATTTCATTGAACATCTTGGTCAAATGTCATTTGAAGTGTATTAACCTGTTTGTAACTGATAGTGTGCTTCAAATGATAAAGGTGACAGTAGGACTTAATGATTAATAGCCCTTTACAGAAAGAGTCATGGTGACTTTGGTGTACTCTGGAATATTAGAAATGAACTAATACAGTGTCATCATTAGTTAATGGAACAATACCTTTGAATGCTTATGCTGGAGCTTTTCTAGTTACTGGCAGGAAGCTGCTTGCTTCATAGCTCCATCCTTCCATCTCCAGTTACCATTCTCTAGTCTTGATCTACCCCAACAATTGTACACAGAGCTACCATACCTAGGGAAATTCTCATTCAAAGTGCCAGGTGGCACATCTTTTCCAACCTAAAACAATATTGTTTTTACAGTACTTTGAAACAACTTTGAAAGGCTTAGGAGCTGTGATCTTAGAAATGACCAGCATGATTCCAGAGGACTAATGATAAATCATGCTACCCACTTCTTGACAGAGAAGTGAAAGACTCAGAATGCAGAATGAGACTATCTGTATTATATCTGACATGGATGATGTAGAAATTTGTTTTGCTTCATTATCCATGTTTCTAATGGGCTTTGTTTTTAGTTTTTTTTTTCTCAGTTCGTGTGGAGTGAAAGAAGTCTGATTATTGTCGATTAAAAAAAAAAGTAGAAGGGTTGTGTCAGTTTTAAGGAGATTGATCAACTCTTTCTCAGAATGGAACCAAAGAGCAGAAAATTTGGATCATGTAGTAGATTTTGAGATGTAGAGGAAGGTCATGTTAGATGGCTTCTATTTTTTTTTTTTTTGGTGCAGGCTGATTACTCTGCTGAGAGAGAGAGTGATGTGTGGGTTTGAGGAAAGAAATAACAGTTTCATCTTCTGAGAATTGTCATTTGGGTCTCTCTGGGGTTGATAGATAGCTCTGGTGAGATGACTTAACATGATTTTGTTAAGGATCCATGATTGTGGAACTTCCTCCAGTGGTGTTCAGCATCCTGGAGAGAGATTAGGACACATGTATCTATGGTTGGTGGTTGGCAAGATATGCTGGGGATAGGACCAGGAGACACAGGGTTCGGAGGTAGGATAGTTCCACTAAACTAGTCAACAGTAGGTTAAGACTATTTGTACTTGCAGCTCCTGGGGGATTTTTTTCTCAGAGCCTTTGCCATTTCCTCAGAATAGCTTGACTGGTACTCCAACTCTCAGATGAAGTTGGGAAAAAGTCCATAAAGCAAATCAGCTTTAATTGACTGCAGGTTCGTATTCTCCATTTACAACTATGCCTGAGCATAGTTTTTCTTAGTAAGATAGTTTTCCTTTTTATCTCTATTTCTTCTAATCTTTTTTGACCTCAGTACCTTCCTCTTTTTTCATTCTTCCTTCTTTTGTGATACCTTAATTGTGATAATAAGTTTCTCTTTAATAAGATAATAGATAATAAGTTAAATAATAATTATAAATAATAAAATAAAGATAATGAGTTATCTTTACTTTTACTTCACTTTCTTGTCCCTCTCTGTAGTCTCTGCAGGGATGAGATTATTCTTTGGATTTTTAAAATCTTATTTTATCTTGTTTTTAAATTGTCTTCTTTTATAGCAGAGAAGTGAAAAATAAGTTCAGCAAAACTAATTAAGACCACAGATCAAGTTGGATGCAGTGTTTTATAGCCATAGTTCCCTATTTCTGAAAAGAAGGGTGGGTGGTGTAGTCTTATTTCTTCTTTTTTTTATTTTTTTTGGAGGGGGGGAAGGCAGGGCAGGGTTAAGTGACTTGCCTAAGGTCACATGGCTAGTAACTAAGTATCTGAGGTTGGATTTGAACTCAGGTCCTCCTGACTCCAGGGCCAGTGCTCTATTCACTGTGCCATCTAGCCGCCCCCAGTCTTATTTCTTCTAATTGAAATAAAATTGGTTATTCTAACTACACTACATTCAGTTTGGATTTTTTCGTATTATTTTTCCATGGATATTATTGCAGTAGTATATTTTGTTTTCCTGCTTTTACTTAACTTCACAATACTTCACAGTATTCTTAATAGTCATTATTTCTTACTGTCTAGTAATATTCTATCATATTCACATACCTTAATTTGTTTCAACTTTCTTTAAATGATGGGCATTTATTTTGTTTACAGTTTTTTGCTATAGCAAAAATTGCTGCTAAAACTGTTTTGTTATATATTTGCCTTTCTGTTTGACATTCCTGAAAGAGATTTTTCTTGTGCTATACTCTTTTTATCTGTAAACTAGAGCCTTTGCTTTTCTCTTTCATGAGAAATGTTGTAATGGAAGAAATATCTGTGGGGTGGGGAGGGCATTTTTAACCCTTTCCCTCTTTTCAGTATTTAAAAAGGTAGTGGCAGTGAATGGAATTTAGGGAGACAAATTTAGGCTTCAGTAAGCAAAAAATTTTACCGTTAGAGCTGTCTGAAATGAAATGGATTGTTTTGGGAGCTAGTGGTTTTCCCCATGAATGGAAATCTTACATTGGAAAGTAGGTATTACAGACATCTTCCTGCCTGAAGCATCTTCAGATAAAGAGATTCTGCAGTTAAGGTTGTCTCCATTACCTTGCCTATGTTCTCTTCCTGCTCCCCCATTTCTTTCTTCCTTTTCCTGACTGAAATGAATTTTTTTTTCTCTTTTCTTAGTAATTTTTCATTTCTCTTCTTGATTACCTTTGTTATTCATTGGGTTATAATAACTCAGTAATATTCCATTATACTTTTTTTAGTTCCCTTCTTAGGCAGTTGACACATACTTTGTTACAGTTTTTTTGCTACATTAAAAGTTGTTCTTAAGTGTCTCTCTTTGGGATACATGTCCAATATTGGCTGGACAGTTTAGTCCCTTTTTGTGAATAGGTTCACAGGTCTTCACAGGTCTACCAGTACTATAGGAGTATGTTTGACAGTTTGCAGTGTTTTGATTATTTATCCTCTTTCAAACTATTTAAGTTATTGGCAAGGTTATTAACAAGATGTTTTTGGGTATGCAGAGGAGAAGTTTACAATTGTTGAAAAGTGCAATACAATTCTTGAAATACATTTTACCCTTTGTTCCTTCTGTCCATCAGTATATCCACATAAGAGAAATATGTGTTGATTTATTCATCTACACACACCTGAATGTGCTTGCATACATACATAATGCTTATATAAACATACATATATATTCATTCATCCTTTATTTGGTTTTTGGCCACTGGGTCATTTTTCGTTCATTTGATATATCAATATAAATTGTTATTCTGATTTCTTGAGTGACTGGATCTCCTTGAGAAGGATATTTAGTATTGCGAACCTTGATGTAATCATCGAAGTATCATCAGTCAACAATTGCACCTATAGGGTAATTCTTTTCATTTGAACTTTGGCCAAGACTTCGGTCTTGATAGAGGCAAATACCTTTTCCCTTTTGCATACCTATCTCGATATTGATGATCAGAGGTAGTAACTGAATCACATTCTAGTTATATCTGTCAGAGAATCTATTATCTTAACATGTATTCAGTTGTTGTCGTTTTTTAGTCTTGTGTCCCCATTTAGGGTTTTCTTGGTAAAGATACTGGAGTGGTTTGCCATTTCCTTCTCCGGTTCATTTTACAAATGAGGAAACTGAGACCAACAGAGTTAAGTGACTTGCCCAGGATCACATAGCTAGTAAATGTGTGAGGCCAGATTTGAACTCAGGATGAGTCTTTCTAACTTTAGGCCCAGCACTGCACTGGGTGCCCTTTAACATGTATGGAGTAATAATAAAAAAAGTGGACGCATTTTGTTAACATTAATCAATAAACACCAAAACAATACTTCCCCCTTTACTTCCTCCCCATTCTCCCTCATGTTGCCTGACTGTTTTTATGGATTGTTAACAGAAAGAAAGGGTGTGTTCTTGAACTTGAACTTGCTTACTGAAATAAATTTTTTTTCTCTTAGTAATTTTTCATTTCTAGAACTAACTAGAAATGAACTAACATTGGCCATAGGTCTCCTTGCAATGTTAACTTTATGTACATTGTTGTGCATAATACAAAGTGTATTGTTCTTTTGATTTTGCTTTCTTTACCACTTCCTACTAGTCTTTTCTCTGAACTCTTTAATATGCATCATTCATTTTTAAATATGTCAAGATTTTATAATTTGATCATTGTGGGAACTCTACTCACCAAGATCAGGAACCTGTTCCAGAATAATGGGAGCAACCTTTAAAGATAGTGTTCTGTTAAATCAAGTGTTTTTTGGAGGTACCAATAAACAACAAACATAGTGGAATCTAGTTTATTTCAAAACTTTTTAGTCATTTGTTTTGAAGACAATCATATGAAAAAGCCTTCCAGCTGCCTTCTCACATTTTCAATAAGATGAGAGAGAGATGAGAGACAGAGAGAGAGAGAGAGAGAGATTTTGTTATAGATGAAAAAGAAGTAGCACATGTCTGAACACTGTGCTTTGAGTGTAATATTAGTATTAGTGGTTGCGCAATTACACTGTTGAGATGTTGAGCATTAGAGGCCTTTTTCACACAAACTGTTCCACCTATTCTGTCCTCTATCCTAGCTTTATTCATTTAATTTTTCTTTTTTTAGACCCAAGTGTAGGTCTTTATCCATATCAAATTTCATTTCCGTAGATTTGGCCCAGTATTCTAGCCAAGCTACATTCTTCTCTACCTATTCCCCGCCCTCCCCCCCCAATCACTTTGAACATTTATTCTTTAGAAATTAACAATACTGACATAACGGATTGTGGCCCCTTGGATAAATTGATATGCTGAGTTTCTGCCGAGTGGCAGATTTTTTCCTCCCCAGGGGGTTTCCTTTTTTTTTTTTTTTTTTTTTTTTGCTTTTTGGAAGGAAGAAGGCAGGGCAATTGGGGTTCAGTGACTTGCCCAAGGTCAGATGGCTAGTAAGTGTCTCCAAGGGTTTCTTTTCAGCTACAAGCTTCTTTTTCATAGGTGTCTTATGCTGCTGGAAGCTTCTTCAAGCTTCTTTTCTGCAACTTTCTTCTGCCCTGTAATCTTCTTTGCTCTTCCAAACTTATTACCTGCAAGCTTCTTCTTCTTATCCATCCCTTTCTTTGCCTCCATAAGCTTCTTTAGTATGGCAGCTTTTTTGTTTTCTCTGATTCTCTGACTCTGCCTGGTGTAGAATTGTATTTCAGCACATTGTCTTGGTATTTGGGTTCAGTTTCACCATACTTGAATGAGTGCTTCTTGAGTACTTGTTGATGACTCTTTTTTTGTGGTTCATGGAGGGCCCTCTGGATCTCTAGGCTTTTCAGAATCCTAGTAAGGTCTTTGTTGATCATCTTGTGTGTGGAAAGATTGTAGTGACTCTTCAGGGTAGCAGGCCTGTGCTGTGTTACCATACAGATCATCCAGCTTGTGCAAGACACTTTCAGTCCAAATACAGAAACACCCTATTGGCCTACCAGGAACAACTCAAAGAATTCACTTTGCTCACATTAAGATAACACCAGGAATGTTTCTTAAGGCCTCGATAATGCTATTGTCCTCATTATAGGTAGTCCTAGGTTCTCTACACTGGATCTGATGGTTCCTGAAGCATGCCTTCAGCTTCCTTGGGCTTCTTAGACCACTAGAAGAAGTTGTGGCACTTCTTCAGTTCTGTGACCTTTTGACATGACCCAGTGCTAGCAGGGCAGAGGCTGCCAATGCAGAGCAGATGGCATGAGTTTTTGTGTTGTGTTTACCCTGTGTTGCAAGTGGCACCAGGTCTTGCTGGGAGCAAACATGGGACCTGAATATGAAGAATTTGAGCAACAGCTCTGCCAGCTCCCCAAATTCAGCATTGCTCTAATGACTTGCTAATTCACTGACGGCATAAGCTTGCCAGTTCTTTTTTTTTCTCGAGTTGGTAGGAACAAAATTCACAATATCTGTATGAATTGGAGGCTTAAAGATTGCAGACAAGGTAACATTAGTGCCAGATACTTCCCATTTTTCAGAGAACATGGATATCAAGGGATATACACATTTTTAATGTATACATTTATATACTTATTTATATATGTAAACATATGTTTACATATTTTAAAGTCATTTTTCTGTCATTAGGCTTATGCTCTCAGCTGTTAGGTGGAATATGACAAAGGGCGATACTGGGAGTAGGCTTGGATTTTGGGAAGAATAGATGGGAGATAAGGGGATAGTCTTTAGAGTTTATAGAGAAAGTAAGTGGTTGGAGAGCTGTAGTCCCAGAGGTACTGTTCTTCAGGACAACAGGTCTCAGGTCAAAGGTCAATTAGGTCAATCTGAGAAAGAAGACTTAGTAACAACTAGCTTAAGTTCTTTTATCCAGGAACCACTTGGCCATGGTGTTATGACTCCACATGGTGACTTGTCCAGGGTCACATGGTTAATAAGTGTCTGAGGCCAGATTTGAACTCAGGGAAGATAGGTCTTCCTGACTCCAGGCCTGGCCTTCTATCTGCTGTGCCACTCAGCTACCCAAGAAAATACAGGTGCTCCATCAGTCACCACCAATACCATCCATATGTGGAATCATCAGTTACAGCAAATGGAGACGTTCTGAATGTTGTGGATAAGTTCCCTTACCTTGGTAGTATGCTCTCCACTTGATAATGAGACTGTATTCCTATGAAACCTGGACAGTCTACCAGCACTATGCCAGGAAGATGAATCACTTCCATTTGAATTGTCTTAGGAAGATTCTGCAGACCACCTGGCAGAATAAGGTACCAGACACTGAGGTTCTTTCTTCAACTGAACTGCCAAGCATTCAAACTCCACTTCAGAGAGAGCATAACTCCACTGGACTGGCCATGTTGTTCAAATGCCTAATGTATGCTTGCCAAAAAGACTACTTTATAGAGAACTCACACAGGGTAAGTGTTCACGTGGTGGTCAGAAGAAGTGATGTAAGGAACACCTTCAGAATTTGTCTTAAGAACTTTGGAATTGATTGTGTGACATGAGAGACACTGGCACAGGACTGCTCAGCATGGTGTGCCCACATCAGAGAAGGTGCTGTGGTTTATGAGCAAAGCAGAATTGAAACAGCTTAAGAGAAATGCAAGATGTGCAGTTTTAGAGAATCTGCCCCAGATGTCTGCATGGATTATTTGTGTCAGACCTGTGGTAAAGCCTTCGTATTGGTCTGATCAGCCATGGTTGAATACATTGAAACTTGACTCTAGCATAGTGATGTCATTTTGGTCCTCTTTGAGAATGAAGGACAACAATCATCACTCCACATGCTTTGAAATGTAGAAGAAAGGGAGTTAGTGAGTTATAAGCTTCAGGAATCTCTTCACATTTACCAGCAAGAAAGGTGCTCTGATTTGGAGAAATTCATACCAGCTGCATACACATGCATCCCTAAGTACACACAGGCACGTGCTTGCATGTACAGGTATATTCATCTCTTTGTTTCTCACAGCAAAGAGTGACTGCTTAAATTCAGCATGACCTGACAGGAATGTTTATTATAATCTCTACTATTATCAATTCATTGGGTACACTTCTGTTGAATCTGGTTCTTAGGAAGTGGTGTCCTGAGTGTGACTAGTATTGATTATCACAGCAGATATTGCTATCATTAGAAATGGCTTTTGATTTAGACCTTAGTCCCTTTTGATTATTTGGTATGGTTCAGTTTATTTGAGCCTTATTAACCTTGGGTGAACTGACAAAATCAAATTTCTTGATTTTTTTTTTTTAGATCAGAACTGGACACCAGAGTGGAGGTAATTATAACAATATTGAGGCTTTTTTCTCAAAACTCCATTGACAAGCAAATAGGCTTGTGGTGGGGGTTCGTAATGAGGGCTCTGTGTATAGGAAATGGGAGTGAAGGAAAGAACGACAAAAACCTATATGTGTTTGGAGGAATTATAGAGAGGTAGATGATTTATAAGGGAGTAGGAGGGCAAGGGATAGGACCTAGAAAGTAAACAAGATGGGTAGTTGTGGCAGAAGTTTTGAGGGGCAGAGAAAGAAAGGAAATGGGACAGAGATGATCCTTGTAGAAACATACATACCACACACAATGAAGCAGTTACAGGTTTGCCTGTATTCTTGGTAAAATGTTGGAATTAGGAACCAACAAATAGAAGCCAGGAGGAGTGGCTGCTGCCGCTGATCTCATTAAGAGACTTGAGAGTAAGGGAGCCTGGGAGCGGTACTGCGGTCTTTGGGCTGATGCTTAGAGCACCCCAGCAGTGCTGTCAGTTTGTGGTGAGGCTGGCAGGGGTAGGGAGCTTTTGGCCTCAAGGCCATATGTGGTCTTCTAGGTCTTTGGGTCTGATCATTTGACTGAATCCCAAGTTTTACAGAACAAATCCTTTTATTAAGGGAATTTGTTCTGTGAAGTTTGGATACAGTCTAAGGAGGGCCACACTTGAGGATCTAGAGGGCTGCATGAGGCTGAAGATTCCACATTTCTGGAGAAAGCAGCTCTGGAGGGGAGCTGTGTGGTGGAGGGTGCATGGGGTGGGATAGACAATGAAAGCTAACGAGGAAAGCAAGAGACCACTGGAGAAGGTTCTCTTTTTGTTTAACAAGCATTTATTTTTTCTGCTCACCTTCCCCTTCTTTGAGAAAGAACAAAAAACTCTAGTAATAAGGATGCATAAGTCAAGGAAACGCCCTCCTCTCTCATCCCCCCCCCCCCCCCATTGACTGAACCCAGAGATGTGTGCCTTGTTTTGCATTTTTAGTCTGCCACCTGTCATTAGGCTATGGAATGTTTATGCTTGGGTAGTCCTCTGGAATTGGGCTTGGTCTTTGCTGCTGAGAGTTCTTATGTTTAAGAGTTGTGCTTTTTTACTGTTGTATATATTTTTCTAGTCCATCTCACATTACTCTCTCAATTGATGAGTTGCCCCCGGTAGTTTCTTATGGTACAACAGTAGTCTTCAATTATGGGGATCCCTTTGCTTTCTGGTTCTTTGTCATCACAGAAAGTTTTGTGCCTGTGGGTCCTTGCCCTCTTTTGCTCTCAAGGTATAGGCCTGGTAGTGATATTGTTGGTTCTGAAGGTGCACCTAGTTTTATAACTTTGAGTGCATAGGCCTAAATGACTTTTTAGCCTAGCTACGTGTGCAGAGTTGGGCCAGTTGACAGTGTTGCCAGCAGGACATCACTGTGCTTGTTTGTCTGCACCACCTTCCACATTTGGTGTTTTCATTTTTTTTCTTTGACAGTCTGATGAATGTGGAGTGGCACTGCTACATTGTCTTAATTTGTATTTCTCTATTAGTGGTTGGTAGCACTTTTTTATGTGCCTATTGATAGCTTGGATTTCTTCTTTTGAAAACTACCTTTTCAAATCCTTTTGACCATTTATCAATTGGGAATCCTTATGAAGATTCTCCTGATCCATATTCACTATAAGTAGGTCAACAAGTATGTTTGATAATCCTGCTATAGTAGCTGATAATCATGATTGTTTTGTGTCCATGACTGCTTATTAACTGAGTTATGAAGCTTATTGAGTTGTCTTGCTGTGATTCATTAATGGAACTGACTGTGGATTGGACCATTGGATTACACATGATTGGGGGGGAGGTAATTATTGTGAGCTGTTTTCTTTTGCTCTATGCTCAATTGGGTGATCCTTATTTTTGAAATTTATATGATTTCTTTATGTCCTGCTTTTTAATTGTAGTAGAGAGCAGTGATAATAAGAGAATTCATTTTATGTGTGTTGATTTCCCCATCTGTAAATTGAGGTTGGACAGAATATCTTAGCCCCCAGGTAGGATTCCATGGCACTAAGAATTTTAAAAGGGTTTTTTGTGTGCCAGCCATCTTTGGGATAGAAATCAGGAGAACAGTCCCTCCCCACAAGGAGCTCATGTTCTTAGTAAGAGGAGCCCTTATTCAATCAAGCATCTCTTGCTTTTCTCATTACTAGCTTTTCTTTTGTGTTCTAAAAAGGTAGAGCTGCAGTGCTCAGAGTCTCAGTACTCATTTGCTTGTTTTTTTCTTTCTCTTCATATGCTCTGTTTGACTTCTTGCCTACCTTAAGGAAAAAAGAGAAACTGGCTAGAGTGCTGGTTTTCTTCATCCAGCTGTCAGGTAAATGCGCCTTGATTTTTAGGGCATTTTTGAGCCTCAGTTGAAAATATGTTTCAAGGGGTGGCTAGATGGCGCAGTGAATAGAGCACCAGCCCTGGAGTCAGGAGGTCCTGAGTTCAAATTTGGCCTCAGACACTTAACACAAAAACTAGCCATGTGACTTTGGGCAAGTCACTTAACTGCAATTGCCTTCCAAAAAGCAAAAAAGAAAAAGAAAAAAAGGGGGTGGCTAGGTGGCGCAGTGAGTAGAGCACCAGCCCCGGTGTCAGGATCTGGTCTCAGACACTTACAACACGCGCACACACACACACACACACACACACACACACACACACACACAACTAGCCGTGTGACTTTGGGCAAGTTACTTAACCCCAGCTGCCCTCCAAAGCCAAAAAAAAAAAAGTTTCAGCTTGACTTAAAGGACTATATGAATACAAAGATTTCTGGAAAACCTCCCCTAAAACTACTATTTGTGACATGAAGATTCCAGTTGTTTCATGTGGCCTCTTGTGAGTTTGCAGAGAGCTTCCTGTCCTATCCCACTCTGATTGGCGTAATTTTAGCAAATAGTCACATTTAAATGATGCAGCAAACATCTTGTAATGGGATCAAAGTTCCTGTTTGAAGGCCATTTAACTCTGATTACTCTACAATAACGAGCTTTGTCTCCTTATCCTCAGATTGCAGGTTTTAAAGTTTCAATCTGAGTGTTATAATTTTATATCATTTAGTCCTTTAGTCTGAATACCAAAGTCATATTCAACATATGTATCCTAATATTTCAAAGGTTTAGTTTTTAACTTAGTGTCAGTACTCTATTTTGCAAATACGATTCTTCCTAATTAGATGTTTTTATTTTGTCTCTCAATAATTTGCATGGTATTAATCCTGTATACATTAAAACAATTTGCTTATTCAATTCCAAATACATCTCCCATAGCACCTGGCACACAGTAGATTGCAGGTAGTAAGTGCTATAGTAATGTTTTCTGAATGAATGAAACTATTCCCCCCTTTTTTACTCTCAGATGGTTTTCCATCTTCACATACCCTTGCCCTTGTCTCATTAAATTTTAGAGTTTTGTAGTTGGAAGGGATAGTATAATTTTACAGATAAAGAAACAGAGTCCAGTAGAAGTCAAGTGATTTTGTTTAAAGTTAGTAGTAGATTTGAGAATAGAAATGAGATCACTTGATTCATGGTCTAGTTTCTTTTTTCTCTCTAAACCATGGGACTTCATTCTTGATGTACCAGCAAGTAGCCAAAACCTTTGGTGGAGGGAATTGATAGAGGTAGCTTTGGGGTCAGTAGATCCTCAGAATGGGAAGTGGGATAATCATAGAGCTTATATTATGAACAAGAACCTGTTAACCAGATTGAATCTGAGGGCAGGAGTACACCAGTTGAGGGTGAACAGAGCAAGGATCCAGGTATTTGTTTTACTGTTCTCCATTAACGTAGATTCTAGAATGAAAGAGTATGGTAGAAGGAGCATTAGGTTTGGATCGGGGGGTTTGCTTACCATTTGCTATGTGTATAATGTTGGATAAGTCACTTCCTGCTTGGGGGCTTCATTTTCTTCAATTGTAATAAGTCAACAAGCATTTGTACAGTGAGACTCCTGGACCAAACTGGAACAGTTCTTTCTACATCTGTTATCCTAATCTGCTCTTTGTCTGCCCAAGGTTGAGGTCAATGATAAGACCATTACAAATCTGTGGCCTCCTTTAAGAAGGGACCAAAATCCTTCATTTCTACATGGAAAAGTCCTGCTCTTATGGTTGTAAGTGTTCCTTTGTTTACCCTTCTCCTCCCAAGCATTCTTTTGGGAACTGACTAAAGATCCCTGATGTGTAAGGAGTATTGGACCATGGAGCTTTGTAGGCTCCTTGCTTAGCAGCAGTGGATGGAAATTATAGGAGGACTGATTTCAATTCAGGATGAGAAAGAACTTTCTGTTCTGTCCAAAATTGGAATGGGCTCCGCTCATGAGTTCTCATCACTGAGGCTGATTAAACAGAGGCTGACTCTTATTAAAGAGGGGATTTACTCTTTTTAAAATGGTTTTTAAAAATTGATATCTTTTGTTTTTACATCACTTAAATTTCTCCCTATATCCTATCATTCCTCTTCCCAGATAGTTATCACACATAACAAATAATTTTTTTAATTACAAAAAAGAAATGAGAGGGAAAAATCAGTTTAACTGGTCAAGATATCAAAAAAAATCTGAAAATATCAGTAGTCTTCAACACCTCACCTGTGAAGTAGTGAATGGAACTTGGTAACCTAGTGTTTGATGAACCTAAAGACAAATTCCTTACAAAGGAACTCTGCTGGGAAAATTGGTAAGCAGTTTGACAGAAATTAGACCAATGTCTTATACTGCATTCCCAATAAATTTAAATGAATCCATGACTTGAATATTAAATAGCATATTCTGAAAAAAATGAGAAGTGAAGCAGATGACAGGCCTTTCATAGCCTTGGTCAGAGATGTGGGCTTCACTGACCCTTGAGCTCTGCTGGATGCCTTTGCAGTTCATTTCCAGCTCTGAGCATCTGTGAAGACCTCCCTCCTCCCAGATTCCCCTAGTTCTGTTCTCTTGTCCCAAACTGGGCAAATCCTAACCCCACTCCACAAGAGTCCTATTCAGCTTCTTAAACACAGCTGTCGTTTTTCCCCAAGTTACCTCTTCTCTAGGCTAAACATTACTACTTCCTTCAACTGATTCTCAGGCATGGCCTTCTGTTCCCTTATCATCTTTTTGGTCATTTTTATGTGGAGTCATTAAACAAACGCTACTTTCCTGTTCCTCGGTTGGTATTAACCTTTTAGTCAATTAGTCCCTTAATCTCCAAGCATTTATTTAGTGCCAAACACTGTGTTAGGTTCTGGGGGTAGAAATATAAGGAAGGAAAAAACCCCCAGTGCTGCAGGAGGATATATTCTAATGGGGGAGATGAAAGGTGACTCTGAAGTATACGCCAGAGAAATACAAAGTAATAACAAGGTAGCTGGGGAGGGCACTTAGCAGTTGGGAATCATGGAAGACTGTGGAGAAGATGGTGTAGGAGCTGTTTCTGAGGAAGTAAGGGATTGGTTGAAGCAGAGGTGAAGATATAGTCTTCTAGGCATATGAGGTGGCTAGTGCAGGAGTAGGAAGACAGAAGACTGAATGCTGGGTGTGAGGACCAGAGACAGCTCTATGGGATTATAGTAAGACTATGGTTGTGAGGGGCTTGAAAGGTTAGCCAGCAGAATCGCATTGCTGCTGGCACAAGGGAGACACTGGAGTTTTGTGAGTGGGGGCTTTGGTAACAGGGTAGTGGCTGCACTGCAGTGGGAAGAGGCTTGGGAAGGGAGTTCCCCCAGGAGGGCGTAGGTGGAACCTGAATGAGCCAGCATTTACTGTGGTGCTGATGGCTTAGACAGAGACCAGCTGATGGGGACCTCTTCTCTCTCCCTAGCTCTAGCAGTGTGCTAGCCTACAAAGTATTTACCTGCAAACACAACTCGGAAAACCATGGCTTTTGGAGTATGTTTGGAAAAAAGGGGAGTGCTGATGGTTCACATAACGTCTGGTATTATTATTCTTGTGATTTTGGGAATCATGATATCGAATTGTAAATTTAAAAAACTTCAGTGTTAATTACACTGCCAGTATGTATGATCTGATGGAGGGAAGTTTGGTTTGTATTTCTTCATGACAATGATTTATAGACTATTTCAAGTGGATGTTTTTGTGTCCATGATGAAAAGGTGAGTGAAAATTTGAACTTACTGATCTAGTATTTTTTGATGATATAACAACCATAGACAGTCTTTTACTTTGTGTAACAAGGATGTAAAATGAAGATGCTGACACGTACATTTTCCTTCTTTAAAACAACAGGTACGATCTATGGATGAATTGAACCATGATTTTCAAGCGCTTGCTCTAGAGGGGAGAGCTATGGGAGAGGTAAGTGGAACTGGTGTGAAGGAACAACGAGCCAGTTCTTAAGAAAGGAAGAAACTGTTCTTCCTAAAATGTCTCAGTTATGTAGCTTCGGAAGGATGTTCTTTCTTTTCTTTGTGACCATTCCTGTAACAGCCGTGGGATCAATGTAGACATTTGCTGGTGTAGCACCACATTGCCTAATGTCTTTTTAAAAATAGGGACAAACACATTAATATAGTCAATTACACTAAGCAGATTCATTGTAAAGAATTTTTTGGCAATTTCTTATAAATATCAGACCTTTAAATCTGCCTCATTTTCTAGTTGATGGGAATTTTTACAATAATAACATTGATTTTCTAATCAGAGTGTTATGATAACCTGTTTCTGAAGGTTATTGGTTTCTCTTTTGAGACCCAGAACTGAAATATATAGTGAGAAGTTGAATGCTAGATTCTTAACTTCAAATTGAATTTCTGTTGAAAGTGTATCTGGACTCAGGCCGTGAATAAGCCATTAACAAATTAGGAGTCAGGATATGGCTGGTAATAACTTCTAAGAAACAAAAATTTCCAGCTAAGTATATTTCAGTACAAGGGAATAATGTAGTCAGTAAATGAAGTTGAAATGTGTATTGCCTAAACTGTACTTCAGAAGTTTTTTTTTTCCTTTTCTAGTTGCTTGCTGATTAATTGTTTTCAGGAACAATTAGTTGTAAATGACTAGGTGGGATGTCCTTGCTTGGGATGCTCTAACTCCACTTGTGAATGTTGGGTTGCTAATTTCTACCTGGTGGCTCTCTCAGCATACTTTTGCTTTATCATTTATGTGCAAGTACTTTGCTTGGGCTGCCTGCTATCAATAAGTAATACCACCTACTGTTCTCCAAATCTTTCCTTTTCCTAGTCTTCACTAAAATTTTAATAGAAACAGGGACAAATGTTATCTTTCATATGTGTTTTTTGTACCAGCGCTGCAGAATTACTGCCCTGATGTAGCTGTGTACAGTGGATGAGATACTTGACCTCTGGGCCTCAGTTTGCTCATCTGTAAAAGAAGTTTGAACTAGATGTAAGGTTTCTTCCAGTTTTATGATCTATATGTTGATCCTGAATTTCTTGCTTGCTTTTGTATTTGGTTTCCAGAACTCTCAGTTATCTAGTTTTTGCTTCTAACTTACCACTTATGATCTGGTTGCACAATGCTGGGTTTTCTTGGTTTCTTTGGGCTTCGGTACTCAGATTTCCTGCTTGGAGTTTTTTTCTTCTATATCTCCCCTCCCCCCCCCCCCCCCCGTGCATTTTTATTGATATCTTTTGTTTTTACATCATCACTTCATTTCCCAGTATATCTCTTCCTTTCCCTCTCCCCCTTTCACTGGTATCCCTTATAATAGAAATTTTAAAAGGTTGGGGGGGGGGAGAGTAGTTCAGCAAAACCAATCAAGATGGACAGTATACATAGCTCTCTATGTCATAGTCATCCCCTGTCTCCTCCTCCCATTTCCCCCACTCCCACTTCTGCAGAGATGGGAGGTACATTTTCATAGCTCTTCTTTGGGGCTAAGCTTGGTTATTATGATTCCACAGAATTCAGTTTCTATTTTTTAAAATAATTTTTTATTGTTAGCTGGTTTTGAAATTACCTACATTTATCACTGTATTCTTTCCCCTTCATTGTATTCTGTATTTCTCTGATGTAGATCTTTTATAATACTGAATTTAAAAAACATGGATAAAGAAAAATAACGTTCTATGAAGCTAACTATCTGACCACAAAAGTCTTACTTTGCAATATTCTATACTCATGGCTGTCCTACGTTTACAAAGAAAGGGTGGGTGGGTGGGTGGGGAGCTGTTGTCTTAAATCTTTTCTTTCTAGCCAAGCTTAGTTAATATAATTTTGTAGCATTCAGTTTTGGTTGTTTTGTTGTTGATATTTTCAGTTTCCATTTTTTGTTGTTGTTTTACATTCATATACCACAATTTGTTTAGCTATTCCCCACTTGATGGGCAAATGCTCACTTTATTTTCAGGTCTTTACTACTACATAGTGTTTTTATAAATATAATATTGGTATATATTGTACATTATTTCTCTTTGACCTCCTTGGGGTATTATGCCCAGCAGTTGTCCCTGGAGTTGTAATAGAAATTCACTATAATATTATGCATTGGTATTTTATGTCTTTTTGGGGAGTGGGAAGACTTGCTAAGGATTTTGTAGATGTTAATTGTTATATAGATAGTAATTATGAAATCTATTACAGAATAAACTGTAGGTTTAGACATCATTTTAGACATTTGTCTTGGACTAGAGGCTATTTGTAGAATTTAGAACTCAAGTTTCTTCAATACCATGCTAATTTTATTTTTGTCAGATGAGTACATTCATCCATAGATAATTTGGAAAAAGTGTTACAATTCAGTCTGTTTCTGTTTACTTCTGGTGAGAACAGTTTCTCATCAATTCTCTTTATATTCAGAAAGCTAGCTTTATTCATTTTTTTAATGGAGGTAAGGTCAGAGAAATAGGATAAATACCAATAAAGCTTTCAAGAATAGAGCATGAGATTCCAAGTTTACTCAGTAATTTTTGCAAATAAGACTTGAGTATACATTTTAAAGAAACAGAAACCAGAAATCATTTTCATCTGCTCATTTCTAGTATTTCACTTATCAGAGACTAGGTACCAGCTAACTAATTGTTTCTTTAAAGGGCAACTTGTAGTTTGGCATAAAGCCATATACAATCCTGGAAGTCTTGTAGTTAAGCGAGATGGAAAGGTAAGAATTAAACATCCCATTGGTCTCCGGATTTGCAGCTGTTTGTCTTTAGTTTTAGAGACTAATGCAGAACTAAGTATTAGTATTTGTAGTGGACTACAAACTGATTTAGACTTGTAGCACTTAAAAAAAATTCAAGTTAGGGCTTAATTAGACGTGCAATATGGACTTCAGGTGAGATGATGTCAAGAATTTTGAAGATGTCTAGAGAATATCAATAGTGGATGAATGCAAAGTCTATACATGCATTGAAAAAAAATCACCATCAAATCTAAGATAGCAGAGGTGGGGGGGGGTGTGTCTGTTGGAGCTTTTAGAAAAGCGAAAGCTTAAGTCTCAGTGGTGGGTTTTGTCTCCCTAGAAAGCTAATGTGATCCTAAGCACCATCACATGAGGCACAGTGCCCAGGACTAAATCTGACCCTGTCTTCTAGCTCTGGTTATGATGCCTCCAGGTCTGGTCATCTCTTTTCTCTTTCACGTCAGACTCCTAGGGGGAAAAAAAAACAACAACAGACTATACTGTATTCTCTGTTTCTACTGTCTTCTCTCTTCAGTCCCTTGCAGTCAGGCTTCTGATTTTATTATTCAGTTGATAACCTCTCTCCAAAGTTCTTTTTTATTCTTTTTAAAATTTTATTCCCCCCCCCCCCCATTACATGTAAAGACAATTTTTGACATTCATTAAAACTTTTTTTTTCAGTTCCAGATTCTCTTCCCTCCCTTTTGCCCCTCCTGCCAGAAGGCAAGATTTGATAGAGGTTATATATGTGCAGTCATGCAAAATATATTTCCATGTTAATATATTTCCATGTTGTGAAAGAACACAGACAAAAAATCCTGAAAAAAAATGAAGTTAAGAAAAAATATGCTTCAACCTATATTCAGAATCCCTCAATTCTTTCTCCAGAGATGGATAGTATTTTTAGTCCTAAGTCCTTCAGAATTGTTGGATCATTGTATTGCTGACAGTAGCCAAATCAATCACAGTAGATTGTCATACAGTCTTGCTGTTAAAATATACAATGTTGCCCTGGTTCTGCTCATATCGCTTTGCATTAGTTCATGTAAATCTTTCATGAAATCTTCCTGCTTGTCATTTCTTATAGCACATATACCACAACTTGTTCAGCCATTCCCCAATTGATGGACATCCCTTCAACTTCCAATTCTTTTTCAGCACTAAAAGAGCTGCTATAAGTATCGTCGTACACATTTTTGTTTTTTAGTCTTTTTTTCCTCCAAAGTTCTTAATGATCTCTTAATTGGCAAATCTGTTGACTTTCCTTAAATTTCATCCTTTTTGACATCTGGACAGCATTTTTCGACTTAGACACCCTCTCTGAGTTTTCTGGACATTACTTTTTCTTGGGTTTCTTCCTACCTATGCATACATAGCAGATGACCATGGAGATGGTCAGGTTAGGTTATAGTGAAAAGCAGATTTAATTTTTTGGTAGAGTAGAATTATAATTAATGTAAGTGTTGGGATTGGGTAAAAATGTGTGTAACAATTGATTGTTTGCCAACTGGTAAATTTTGAAGAGAGCGCCCTTTGTCTTGAATACCTGATTTTCCATTTTTACTTGTCATTTTGTGCCTTTTAGATGAAGATATGTTTTCCTAGGTTGGGAAGCATGCTGCTCAAGTTCCTCTGACTTATGCTTAAGCATCAATTATCCCTTATTTGGGATGATTCCCTGCTTGGGGCATGTGGGAATATTTGACTGTAGACAAACTTTCTTCTCTTATCATGAGTAGTAGTTGCATAGGACTCTTATGATGAATGTATTTTGTAAACTTTAAAGCAAGATATAAATGTGACATTTAGAAACAACACACCTTCCTTTTTTGTTGTAGTTTACGAGGCAAATCCAAGCTGACTAATTTGTGGCTTTTGGTCAAGGTGTTTTTGGGGGGTGGGAGGGGGAAGCCTGCAGGGAGAGAGGCAGATGATAGATGTTCTATAAAGGAGGCATGTCCCCTCCCTCCAAATCTCCCCCTTAGATTTCTCTGATGTATCTGTCACTCCAACAGTCAAGTATTTGTTCAGCTATATGTGGTTCACTGTATGGTCCTAGGGGCACAGGCACAAAAAAGGAAGCAATCCCTTTTCACTAGGAGCTTTTCTTCAGATGGGGGAGCCAGATATAGGGGAACATCTGAGACAGCCAAAATATAAAGTCAGGGAATACAGTATCTGCAAAACAGTTAAATGCTAGGTTTGGTAGGGCTGATTGTGGAGCATCAGAAAGGGCTCATGCCGAGGACTGTGCTTGATACCCTGGAGATGGAGGTGGAGGGAGGGCCTGAGGTCGAGGGCTGGTCAGCCTGCTGTATATGTAAAGACACAGAGGAACTTCTGGGTTTTGTTTTTTGTCTTTAAATATTTTATTTTTTGTCAAAAAAAAGAAGAAGAAATTCTGTTTGGGGGCGGCTAGGTAGCGCAGTGAGTAAATTGCTGGCCCCAGAGTCAGGAGGACCCGAGTTCGGTTCTGGCCTCAGACACTTAACACCCACACACAGAAAAAAACTAGCTGTGTAACCTTGGGCAAGTTACTTAACTCCAATTGCCCTCCAAAAGGCAAAAAAACCCCCAAATTATTTTTTTTCCAATTACACGTAAAAACAACGTTTAACTTTTTTTTTTTTTTAATTTGAGTTCCCAATTCTCTCTCTCTCTCTCTCTCTCTCTCTCTCTCTCTCTCTCTCTCTCTCACCCCTTGAGAAGGCAAACAATTTGATATAGGTGAACTCTATTTTTAATGTATTTGAGGTTATTGCACTTAGAAACTTATTCCGGTGAGGGCAGTAAAACATTGATTGTTTCTCTTTTATCTTTCAATGTAGTTAAATAGAAACCTAGTGGGGCAGCAGCACCTGTAAAAAACAGCCAATGAAAAAGAGGCAGCTGAGCAGTGTCACGTTCCAGGTTAGGACTCTCTGTCATCACCACCCCCCGCTGCTGCTCCTTTTTACTTCTTTTTTTGCTCATGACCCTGGCTTTCATCTGCAGGTTTTATCATGATAGAGAAATAGTGCTTACTTCTGTAGTGCTGCTTTTAGGGCTTGAGAAAGCCAGGTATATAGTAACATAACCCTCAATTCACTAATAAAGAAATTGAGATTAAGTAACTTGCCTGTTGTCTCCAAACTAGTTTATTTTAGGATTTTTCTTTGATTGAATTGTTATGGCATAAATGATCAATACCAAAACAGTGTTGACTCCTTCATGGAAACTGATTTAAATAAATTAAGGCTTCTTAACCTGGGATCTAGGGACCCCAAGAGGGTATGTGTGCATGGACAGATAGATTTCAGGAGCTCTTTGAACTTAGATGGGGAAAAAAGTTACATTTTATTTTCACTTACTGAAATTTTAGCATTTTTTAAAATTATGAATGTGTGTGTATGTATATATACATATGTCTTCTCTCCCCTCTCCCCACTCCCATTCTAGGTTTGGTCTGTAGGCTTCACAGACTGCTGAAGTGGTCCATAACAAAAAAGATTAAGAAACCCTGATCTGTATAAACTGACAAGTTTTTGTATATAGGATTTTTGATTTAATAGAATTTGTTATAAACAGATTAGTGACTCATGCTTGCTTGTTGGCCACCTGCTGGGATGGAATTCCTTTTCTTATGTAGCATGTCTAAGCTTGTATTGAGCAGTGGTTTATGTGAGATTACTTCTTGTGATTCTTTAGTAAGAATTAGTAAGAAATTAGAAAACCATGGCTAAAACTGTTGTCTTGATTTGAAGTAAAGCAAGCTGTGGCTTTGGACAAAAGGAGATCATGTAGAAGAAGTATTGTTATTGTTTGTCCTTCCTTCTGGAAGAGGACCAATGAAGTCACCAGGGTGATGTCTTGATTTTCTAGTGAATTGAATTTAAGTGAGACAGAAACTGTGCAAAGTTGTCAGCCTCACTTTCTCTTCCAGAATCATCGAAGTCCAGTGGCAAGACAAGAGTCAAGATGACTGGTGATGGCCTGGGATTATTAGTAAACAAAATTGTGTGCTGGGCTGTTCTCACTAATCTGAGTCAGTGATTCTAGGTTTTGCAATGGTAATGAAGTTTACTTTTCAAAGTATGTTTCTAACTAGAGTCCTTTGAGATAATAACTCAAAATAACTGAAGGGACTATATAATAATAAAGGCATTGCTTTAAGTTTTACAAAGTGCCGGCCTCTCAGTTCAGCTAGTAGTTACATTGCATATTATCCTAGGAAAGGAAACTCACCTCTAAAGAGTGACTTACTTACCTGTGGTTACACAGGACTAATGCTCTGATCACTTAGGCCTCCAGGATGATGAAAGATGAAAATGAGAAAGATGAAAAGGAGCCCTTTGGCATATGTAGCCTATATAGAAGGGCAGTTAATGTAATTTTGAGCTGACTGCTTTGTTACTTCCACAATTGAATTTCCTTTACAGACCTCAAGGGATCTTTTGGTCTTGTCCAGTTTGTCCAGCTTCTTCATTTTACAGATGATGAAATAGTCCACGGAGGTGAATTGCCTTACCTAGTCACCTGGGGCCAGTCTAAGACTAGACCCTCAGTTCCCACTGCAAGTCAAGGGTTTTTTCCCCCATGTCATACAAATACATATTGACAAAAGGACAGAGTATGATATTCATGGAGTGTTTCTTGGACCCCTTGCAGATATCTTCATGGATTTTCTGGCTTTGATCTGTGTGGGCTTCAGACTAGGAACTTCTGATGTACATCATCAGTATTACATGTTAGCACTTATATTTATGTTTCTGAACCTTTTTGGGGACAGATTATGCCTCCTAAAGGATACCCTCCCCCCAAAAGGCTATGTATAGCTAAAAAGCCTGATAAAACACAGATACTCTGTGACATGATTGTTAATCTTATATCTGTACTCTTTTAAATGAGAAAAGACCTTATTTAATTTGCATAAATTCAGTTTCAGTTGTTTGTGCTTAATTCTCTCCTGTGGCCATATAAAGTATTTCATCATCTAAACACATTTCCCTACCTTTCTCTTGCCTCCACCTGTTCCTCCCGAGAACGGAAGGGAAACAATTCTCTAGTTACAAACATGCATAGTTTGGTAAAGTAAAATTAATACTTGGGTTGCTGGTGGAGCAGATACAGCTCAGGGCAGGGAGACAGGAAGACCTGAACTGAGCCTGGCCTCAGACATTAGTGTGGCTCAAATCACATCACTTAACCTTCTTGCCTCCATTTCCTCAACTGTAAAATAAGAAAAAGAAAAGTCCTCCAGCGCCTCACAACATAGACGATAATCGGGAAGGGCTCAGCACATAGTAAGTGCTATGTAAATGTTAGCTGCTGCTATTTCTATCTTCCAGGTCCAAGAAAAAAGTGTCTCAGCCTGCACTGAATAATTACCTCTCTACAGTCAGTCAGTCAGCGCTTATTAAGTGCCTGCTGTGTTCTAGGCACTGGGGATACAAAGAAAGGCAGCAGAAACAGTCCCTGCTCACAATCTAACAGAAAAATAACCTGCATACAGCTGCAGCTAAACTACATACAGGACAAACTGGGATTTAGTTTCAGAGGGAAGACGTTGAGATTAAGGAGGCCTGGGAAGATGAGATGTTCACTGAGGCTCCAAGGAAGCCAGAGAAGCCAGGAGGCAGAGACAAAGAGGGAGAGAGTCCAGGTATGGGAGGACAGCCAGAGGAAGTGCCTGTGCTCAGGAGACCAGGGGCTTGTTCAGAGAAGGCTAGGAGGCCAGTGTCACTGGGTCACAGAAGACTGGAAAGGTACATCGATGGGAATGGCTTCTGAGAGTCAGACAGGGGAGGTGTGGGGCCCTTGGCGTTGATGTTTGGTCATCGTATTGATCAAAAGTCATATATTGTTGTCATTGTATAAATTGTTCTCCTGGTTTGGTTCACTTCACTCTGCTTCATTTTTCTGAAACAATCCCTTCATCATTTTTTTTTTTTTAAAGCAATTGGGGTTAAGTAACTTACTCAAGGTTACACGGCCAGTTATTTTGTGTGGGTGCCGAGTATCTGAGGCTGGAACAGATCCCGCGTCTCCCAACTCCAGGGCTGGTGCTCTTACTCACTGCGCCACCTGGCCGCCCAGCCTTCATTTGTTAAGCACAGTGGTATCCCATCACATTTTTGTACCACAACTTGTTTAGCCATTCCCTACTTCATTTTCCAGTACTTTCGCACTGGAAAAAGGATAACTATAAATGTTTTTGTGCATCCTTAGTTTGAAGTTTGTTGTTGTGGTTTTTTTGCTTGGGACTAATTATTTCTTACTTTACCTTTTGTTCTTCCTTCTCCCTGTTCACCTGTCTCTTCTCTTTCTCTATTGAGTGGAATGTATTTTTGTGTCTATGTGTCTGTGTGTGTAAGACAGAGCAGAGAGAGTGTGAATTTGTGTGCATGTGTTAGTGTTCCCTCCTTTTACTCTTTCAGATGACAGTGAGGTTCAAGTGTCACCCACTCTTCCCACTCCACCATTTAAAAAAAGTAGTTTTCTACTGCCACACCATAGGGAGTTTCATGCTATTGGGAATGTTTCCCATTTTTTTACACTGTTAATTAGAAAAAAAAAAAGCAAGTTGGCTATTCCATCAAGGTCTCTCTAGAAAAGAAATCACTTGTGGGGCATGTTTCCCAGCATAGAACAGTCTACCTTATCCTTAACAAAAATACATACAGAATGTTGAGGTTATTGCCTGAGTTGCCATATAAGCCACAGGACCTATGAATGTAGGGACAATTATTTTGACAATTCCGCTTTCAAATGATTATTCTATTGGTATAAATATTTCCCCTGTTTGTGCTCATGAATAGTGCCTTTTGGTTAATTGGTTACATTTTCAAGAGCCTTTCGGTTTTTTGTCTAGATTCTAGATTGTGTTTGTCCTGAAACATTTGCTCAAGAAAAGCTGTGCTTCCCATTTTCTTAGAATTCTTAGGAGGGTCAATCTGCTGTTGCTGTCTCTTAGCAATCTCCAGCTTTGTTCTAGTATTTACAGGCCTTTCCAGAATTGTTTATTCGTATTCTTTGACTACTTATCTTTTGGAATAGCTGTTGGTCTTACATATTTATATTGAATGTTTATCAGAGATATATGATGCAAATTTTTTCCAGTTGTCAATTTTCCTTATTGTAGTTGCATAAATTTTTTTTTCGTGCAAAATAGTCTTTTAGTTTCATATAAATAAAATGAGTGTCTCTTGTGATACCTCTATCACTTGTTTGGATAAGAATTCTCCATTTAGCCTTAATTGTGAAAGTTCTCATATCACTTTTCTTTTTTTATGATGTGATGAGTATGAAAACTTAGGTTATATATCCATTTTCTGCTTTTTGATTTTTATGGTGTAAGATGGTGGTCTAAAGTCTAAACCTAGCTCTCCCTGACTATCTAGGGAGGAATCAGAAGTGATTGAACTTGGTGGTTGATAATCTTGACTATAAGTTACTTGGCAAAGAATTATTTATTTGCTAGGAGCTGCTGGGAGCATGAGAACTCAACTTCTGTTCACATATTTGAAGAGATGTCCCCAAAGGGTGAAGCTTGGAGCCACCAGTTGCTTGATGTCAGCAAAAAGTGCAGTGTGCTTCTGTGTGTTGGACATGTTCAAGTAGAGCCCAAATGACCACATGTTGGTACATTGTAGTTGAGAATCTTTTTCAGTTATGAATGAATATATGGAAGAAAAAGTAGTAAGTGTTACTTCCTGCCAAACATTGCACTATGCTGGAGATGCTAATAAAAAGCTCAGTCTCCCTGTTCTCAGGGAGTTTACATTCTAACACAGAGAGTTCAGCTGCAATATGGACTAGAAGACACATTAGGCTGTATTGTAATGCCTGGGGGCCTGGAAGGCATAGTTGGCAGAAATAGATGCTAAGCCTGGATGGCCCTCCATCTTACTGGAATGATTTTAGTTGGTAATTCCCTACTCATCTGCACAGTGACAGCTCAGGGATAAACTGAGCCTCAAGTGCTGGAGTGGAGTAGAGTGGAGACCCTGGCTTCCTTCCTGCAAGGGCTCTGCCTGGGCTGGGGGAGGAAGGGAGAATTAGAACAATTATCCAGAGGATTCAGGGAAGTGGGACCTCCCAAAGCTGTTCTTGGCACCTAGATATAATGCTGGGTGGTCGGGAGCAGGGTAGATTAGATCCTGTGCTCTAAGGTTCCTTCCAGTCCTCAAATCCTGAGATTCTGCTGATTAAACCCAGCCTCTTGAATCTATCCTTCAAGGCATTTTAATCAGTGGGTCTAGTTTTGTTCTTTTCCATACTTTTCAGTCACTTCTGCCACCCTTATGCTGTCCCTGCATGCCAGTCAGGCCATATCCTTACTAGTTTCAACATTTGTGGTTATTCCGGCTTCTTTGTCTGATGAAGTTATATTTATAACAGACTGTAAGGCTCATCTATGTTCCTGCCGTTGTGGCATTTATCGTCTTTCAGAGAGACAAGATACACCAAGATAAGGAGAATAACTGATATTTTGTAATAAAGTGTGGTATGGAATAAAGTGATCCAAGAAATCTCAAGTAAACAGGCATTTATTAAGCACCTGCTGTATGCCAGGCTCTGTGCTAAGCTCTGGGGATACAAAAGGAAGTAGAAAAGCTTGCCCTCAAAGAACTCATTGTCCAGTGACGGAGACCCCATGCAGACAACGATATGCAAACAAACTGCAGGAGCAATTGTAGACAGTCAACCTAGGGAAGATGCTAACATGAATTAAGGCGGATGTGTGAAGGCTTCTTGTAGCAAGTGGGATAGAGATAAAGAGGGAGAGCATTCTAGGGGTTGGGGGAAGGAAGCTAGTGAAAATGGCTTCAGTGAGGGGCTAGCATGTCTGGTAGCATCCTGGGAAGTGCTGCATGTGAAATGGAGCGTAGAGATGGGGAAGGGTTTGGTGGTCAGCAAAGGGATAGAAATTAAGTGCAGGAGAGGAGGGAAGGGCACTTCAGGAACAGGCAAAAAGGTGAGAGACTGTAGGGGATTTTGCAACATAGATTCTAGTTTGGCTGTAATATAAAATGTATTGAGGAAAATAACATGGGAGAAGATGGTAAAGGTAGGATAGGACTAGATTTTTGCGAACTTTAATGCCAGTCGCATTCATTTGATAATAGGGATTCCCTATTATAGTTTTGGCTAGTGCTTGCATAAGGAAGATTAATTTAGTAATGGATGGCTTGTAGGAGGGAAGGAGTGAAATTTATTGAAGTAATTTAGGCATTTAATTATGAGAGTCTTTGCCAGGTGAGGTGACAGAAGGAATGGAAGGGACGACACCGATTAGAATTCTTCTCATCAAGACACTAGCCTCTCAGCTCCTTGTGGGCTTTTCCCCTTGGTTGACCCCCATGTCTGGAATGTTCTCTACTCTTCACCTTGACTTCCTTCACCTCTTAGCTAAAGAGATTATAGAATGAGACTCTACAGGCTGCTGACTTGATGTAACATGTGAGCGGAGTGCCAGAGTCAGAGTTGGTGCCATGGTTTGCAGTGTACTAAATTGGGGGGGAACTGATGTGGGCAGGCCCATCTTGTCCTGCTCCCTTGGTTCAAATCCTACCCCTGTTTCTTTTGTCCTTGCTGCTCTCCTTGAAGTCCTCATTTACTAGTGTCACACACACACACACATCCACTTGAGCTCTTACTTGTTTAGGGCTTTCAGTCACTTGTTTCTTTTCTCTTCTTTTAATTGATTTTCATGAGAATTTCTCACTTAAGCTCCTGGCCAGAAAGGACCTAGTGTTTCATTATATCCTATAATGTCTGCCACATACATATGGTCAGGAAGTTTCAAACACAAAGAGATACTTTAGAACAAATTCTGGTGTTATCCCATTCTTTGTGTTGTACATACTTGTTCAACTGTGGGGATTATTTTCTCAGCAGATGAGGATGTAGGCTAGGTAATGTGCTGTGTTTTCACAGATCTTGTAATAATTGCAAGACCATACCCTCAGTTGGAAAAAAGGTTGATTAAGGAATGCTTTCATTTTTAATAGACATTTCTATCTAGAGAGATTACTCACTAATAATCTTTGTAGATGCCTCATAATTTATTAATAGTTAAAGACATTAATGAGCTGCAAATAAAAGTTGAAATTTTGATAATGCTAAATGGAGAGATTATGAAGAAATAAAGAAAGTCACTTGTTTTGAAGTATGAATGAAAATTCCAGTACAAAAATAGTTTAGGCACTTGTGAAATATCCCTTATTTCAGTTTTGGACAATTCTGAAACTAAACCAGCTGGGCAGCACTGGACATACCTTAACATTTTTAGATGACATTGCCATTGACACAGAAGATGAAAATAAAGAGAATATACTGTAAGTACTTTATAAAAAATAGCTGAGGTTTACAGTTGAAGTTTGGAAAGAACTTAGTGACGAAACTAATATTATTGAATGCATGCCACATTCCTTCTTTAATCAGAAGTTTTAAAATTTGGAAGTTTTAAAGATTTCCATCAAGTCTTTTAAACATACTGGAAAATGGCCCTACGACCTTGTGCCTTGGGTACCAATCTAAGCAAAATGAATCTTTTAGGAGTAGGAGAAACTATTTTAGGTAGGTGGTGGTTATTTCTTGCATATAGAATTTAGTGGTCTTCTAACACTTTTTAAACTATGGGTTGCTATCTGTATCCCCCAGTTTAAGAAGTGCTGAAGGGGTTGGGAGTGGAGAAAGTTTAAGAAGCCCTGTAATCCCTCTGCAAAATACCTGACAAATAGTTATCTTGCCTTTGCTTGAATGAGAGGGAACCTGGTAACTGCTGCCTCCATTTCGCTTTTGGATTACTTTAGTTGTTGGGAAGGGTCTCTTTCATCAACGCAAACCTTACCTGCCTGCTACTTTTTTTTTCTTTTTGGAGGGCAGTTGGGGTTAAGGAACTTGCCAAGATTACATGGCTAGTTTGTGTGTGTGTGTGTGTGTGTGTGGGTGTGTGTGGGTGTGGGTGTGGGTGTTAAGTGTCTGAGGCCGGAACCGATCCCAGGTTCTCCTGACTCTGGGGCCAGTGCCACTCACTGCACCACCTAGCTGCCCCGTGCCTGCTACTTCTAACCATTTCTCTTGAATTGTGCCTCAGGGGCCAAGTGGCACAGACTGATTTCTGCCTTCCATGAGTCAACCCTTCAGTAACTGAGGCCAGCTAGCATGTCCTCCCTTTCCCTTTCTTTTGGAGGATAAACATTATCCCCAATTCCTTCAGCTCATCCTCTTGGCTATGTCGTTCACCTGTTGGTCCATATTATCTAACTCAATGTTCCTGGAGTGTTCTACTAGAGACCCTTTTCCTTCTAAAGTATCATTTCAGATGTCTATAGGCTCCCCTGAGAACACTTAAAAAAATGTTTTCTCTACAATGTTCAGTCCACAATCCCTTAAATTCCAAATGTTCTCCCTTTCCCTTTCCTTCCCCTCCCTCCCCCAGCAGCATGCAATCCGGTATAGGTTCTACAAATTAAACATTAGTCAAGTTGTAAAGAAGAATTATAACCAATGGAATGAATGAGAAAGAAGGAACGAAGCAAAACAAAACACAAGAGAGAGAGCAGGTAGTTTGCTTCAGTCTGGATTCAGACTCTGTAGTTCTTTCTCTACATGAGAAATCACTTTCCATCTTGAGTCTTCTGGAGTTGTCTCATAACCTTGCATTGCTCAGAGGAGTCCAGTCTATCAAAGTTAGTTCGGTGTGTCTGTAATTGTGTACAAAGTTCTCCTGGTTCTGCTCTTTTCACTCAACATCAGTTTATATAAGTCTTTCCAGGTTGTTCTGAAGTCCATCTGCTCCTCATTTCTTATAGCACGATAGTATTCCATTCCATTCATATACCACAGCTTGTTTAACCATTCCCCAATTGATGGGTATCCTCTTGATTTCAAATTCTTGCCACCACAAAAAGAGCTGCTGTAAATATTTTTTACATACGGATCCTCCTCCCACTTGTATGATCTCTTTGGGATACAGCCCCAGAAAAGTGGTATTTCTGGGTCAAAGGGTATGCACTTAAAATTTTTTATTTGCTTTTTGGAGAGGGGAAGGTAGGGCAATTGGGGTTAAGTGACTTGCCCAAAGTCACATGGCTAGTTTTTGTGTTAAGTGTCTGAGGCCCGGATTTGAACTCAGGTCTTCTTGACTCCAGGGCTGATGCTCTATTCACTGCTCCACCTAGCCACCCTGGGTATGTACTTTTTAAATAACCCTTTGGGCATAATCCCAAATTACTCTCCAGAATGGTTGGATTAGTTCACAACTCCAACAACAATGCATCAGTGTCCCAATTTTTCCACATCTTCCCCACCATTTTCCTGTTTCGTCATCTTAGCCAATCTGACCAGTGAGATGTGGTACCCATGAGGATGCTTTTTAAAAAAATTAAATTTTATGTTTATTTTTAGTTAACATTATTTATTTCCACAAGATTTTTTTTTCTTTTTGGAGGGAGAAGGTAGGGCAATTGGGTTACATGGCTAGTTTTGTGTTAAGTGTTTGAGGCTGGCTTTGAACTCAGGTCCTCCTGACTTCAGGGCCGGTGCTCTATTCACTGTGCCACCTAGCCACCCCTCCACAAGATTTTGAGTTACAAATTTTCTCCCCATCTTTCCCCTACCCACCACCCAAAAACAGCAATCCCACTGTATACCTCCTCCCCCAATCTGCTTTCTCCTATATCCTCCCCCAAACCACCTCTGACTTTCTGTAGGGCAAGATGGATCTCCATACTCCAGTGCCTGTATACCTTATTTCCCAGTTGCATGTAAATAATAATATTAACATTAATGTTTGAAAAAAAAAACCCATTTGATTTTACAACTTTCAATTCCAGATTCTTTCCCTTCCTCCCTCGTCACCCATTCTTACTGGGAAGAAAAGCAATTCAATATAGGTTGTGCATGTATAGTTATGCAAAACATTTCCATAGTGCATATATTGTGAAAGACTGACTTTATTTCCCTCATCCTATCCCACCCTCCACTTGTTCTGTTCTCTGCTTTGATCCTGTCTCTTTTCAAAAGTGTGTGCTTCTAACTACCCTCCCCTCCAATCTGCCCTCCCTTCTATCATCCCCCCTCTCATCCTCTTCCCCCCTACTCTCCTGTAGGGCAAGATATCCTATTTAGTGTGTATGTCATTCCCTCCCTAAGCCAAATTCAATGAGAGTAAGGTTGACCCATTCCCTTTTGCCTTCCTGTTCTTCCCCTCCATTGTAATAGTTAACCCTTGCCTCTTCTATATGAGATAATTTACCCCATTCTGTCTCTCCCCATCTGCTCTCGTTATATTCCTCTCTCACCTCACCAGTTTCACCTTTTAAATATCATACCTTCTTATTCAATTGATCCTGTGCCCTCTGTCTATGAATACCTGTACACATATATACACACACTCACATATGTATTCATATGCACATAAACCCTCCTATAATAGACATATATATGTATACACACATACATACACACACACATATATATATCCATTTGTATTCCCTTCAACTGTCCTCATAATGGGAAAAGTTTCATAAGTTACAATTATTGTTTTTCCATGTAGGCATGTAAATAAACTTTGATAAGTTCCTTATGATTTCTTTTCCCTGTTTACTTTCTCATGCTTTTCTTCTTGTATATTAATGTCAGATTTTCTGTTCAACTCTGTTTTTTCCATCAAGAATGCTTGAAAGTCCTATTTCATTGAATGATCATATTTTCCCCTGAAACATAATACTCAGTTTTGCTGGGTAGGTGATTCTTGGTTTTAACCCTATCTCTTTTGACCTCTGGAATATCATATTCCAAGTCCTTCAATTCCTTAATGTAGAAGCTGCTAGATCTTGTGTTATCCTGATTGTGTTTCCACAATATTAAAATTATTTCTTCTTGGCTGCTTGTAATATTTTCTCCTTGATCTGGGAACTCTGGAACCTGGCTATAATATTCCTAGGAGCTTAATTTTTGGGATCTTTTTCAAGAGGTGATTGGTGAATTCTTTCAATTTCTATTTTGCCCTCTGGTTCTTAAATTTCAGGGCAATTTTCCTTGAGAGTTTCTTGAAGGATGATTTCTAGGTTCTTTTTTTTTTTTTGATCATGCCTTTCAGGTAGTCCAGTAATTTTAAAATTATCTCTCCTGGATCTGTTTTCCAGGTCCATGGTTTTTCCAATGAGATATTTCACATTGCCTTCTATTTTTTCATTTGTTTGGATCTGTTTAATAGTATCTTGATTTCTCATAAAGTCACTAGCTTCCATTGACTCCAATCTAATTCTGAAGGAGTTATTCTCTTCAGTGAGCTTTTGAAATTCTTTTTCCATCTTGCAACTTCAACTTTTTTTTGCAGCTATTTTTTTATTTTTTATTTTACTCATTTATTTATTCATTCATTCATTCATTCATTTATTTATTTATTTATTTATCCATTCATTCATTCATTCATTCATTCATTCATTCATTCATCCATTTATTTAAGCAATTGGGGTTAAGTAACTTGCTCAAGGTTACACGGCCAGTTATTTCTGGGTGTGGTGCTGAGTGTCTGAGCCCGGGATTTGATCTCCAGGTCGTCCCAACACTGGAGCCAGTGCTCTTACTCGCTGAGCCACCTGGCCGCCCCTAAGAAATTGGGGTTAAGTAACTTGCTTAAGGTTACACGGCCAGGTGTTTCTGGGTGGGTGCTAAGTGTCTGAGCCCGGGATTCGATCTCCAGGTCTTCTCAACACTGGAGCCGGTGCTCTTACTCGCTGTGCTACCTGGCCGCCCTGCAACTTCAACTTTTTAAGGCATTCTTCTCCTCATTAGCTTTTTGGGCCTCTTTTGCCATTTGAGTTAATCTATTTTTTAAGGTGTTATTTTCTTCAGTCAGGCTGTTAACTCTCTTCATGATTTTCTTGCATCATTCTCATTTCTCTTCTCAATTTTTCCTCTACTTCTCTTACTTGATTTTCAAAATCCTTCTTGAGCTCCTCCATGGCCTGTAACTAGTTCGTATTTTTCTTGGAAGCTTTTGGTGCAGGAGTTCTGACTTGATTATCTTCCTCCCATTCCATGCTTTCATCCTTTTTGTCTCCAAAAAAGGAATCTAAAATTGGATTGCTGTACTTGCTTTGCTTCCTTTGCTTGCTCATGTCACCACTCAATTGCTTGACTTTTGAGCTCTTTGCCACAGTAGAACTCTGCTTCTAGAGGGGAAAGCTTTGTCCCAAATTGCTAGGGTTTTTGCAGGTGCCGGAGCTATTAGGAGGGCGCCATCTCTGCAGCCCCTATAAATTCTGGCTCACTGGTCACACACCTCAGGACTACCACCCAAGATGGTGATCCAGATCCAGTCAGGTTAAAGCAAGAGCTATTACTCTCTGAATGGTTGCTTGGCTCCCCTGTGATCTTCATTCCAGAAGCTCTGAAGCAGCCAGGTGGAGGCGGCCACACTTCCGCCACTTCTAGTTCTGGGGACAGGGTCTGGACCTGCTCCTCCCTCCCCCTCCCAGTTCCAAGAGAGTTCTACACTGATCTCTCACTTTTTCTTTTGCATTTTTGGGTTTATTATTCTGGAAACTGCCACTGCTGCTGGTGATCCACTCTCCCCAAGTCCTATGTAGAGGCTGATTGGGGCTGCCCTGGGGCTAAAATGGCAGGGCTGGGCTTGGCTCCCAGCATGTGTGATGAACCCTTTAGCGGGAGATTTGTTTCTCTTTGTCGCTTTGTGCATTCTGTAGTTCTAAAATTTGTTTATGGTCATATTTTATAGGTCTTTGAGGTGGTCATGGGGGGAGCTCACGGAGTTTTCCTGCTTCTTTGCCACCATCTTGGCTCTTCCCCCCCCCCCCCCCCCATGACACTTTTGATCCTTGTGGCCAGCTTTTGGCACCGGTAATGAGAATTCATCTATACTATTCAGAATTTTCTTCATTTCTCTCAGTGAGCACTATTTAGTTACAGGGGGAAAATTCATGAAACTCCTTGAAAATTTTTTTCTCAAATGCCCAAGCCATTTCAAGTACAGCAGTATTAAATAATAGCCCTTTGCATTAACTCTTTATGTAATTGGACCAGCTACCCATATTAAGTGTTTGAATTACTCGATTGAATTTGAAATACTGGATTTGAATTACTAGAATCAGCTTTTCAGAGGATGCATAATTGGGAGGAATAACCAGCTTGTTAGATGACAATGTCTGAATCAAAAAAAAAAAAGAAATTGACAGACTAGAGTCTTGGACTGATTCAAATAAGGTGAAACGTAATGAGAATTAATGGAAGATCTTATACTTGGCTTCAGAAATCAGCTTTGTAAGTACAAGGCATTAGCTTGCCCTTTCACCTGAAAAACATCTGGAGGTTTGAGTGACTCATAAAGTCAGTCTGCCTTTACCATGTGATAATGCAGCCATAGAAGTTAATGCATTGTTAAACTGCATTGAAAGGCAGGCATGGTGTGAGGGGCCCTAATCAGAGCATGCCTGGAACATTGTGGTCAGTTCTAGGGGCCTTATTTTAAGATGGACATTGGTAAGCTGGAGAGCATCTAAGAAGGACAACCAGGATGATTATGGGCTTGGAGATTGTGTCATATGAGACTTAGTCAATGGAATTTAGGACATTTACCCTGGAGAAGAAGATTGGTGAGGGAAGATTGAGGCAAGACTTAGGGATTGGTAGCTGTCTTAAAGTCTGTGCAGGGCCTTGATATGGAAGATGGCGATTAGACTTGGCCTAGTTGGCTCCAGAGGGAAGAATTAGGAGCAGCAGTGAAAGGGAGTTGACAGATTTAGTCTGCAAGCAATTACTGTATTAAGTAGCCAGTGTAGCAGCTGTGCTAGGAACTGGGTGTACAAACAAAGAAGGGAAAAACCCCTATGTAAACTACATTCTGTTGGGAGAGACAAGTACCTATAGAAGTATATACTGAATATAGAGGATAAATATAGATTATTTGGGAGAGAAAGCACTAACAGATGAGGCTCTTGGGAAGAACTGGATCATGTAGATCATGCTTGAGCTGTGACTTAGAGAAGAGGAGATATAAGGAGGATGGGAGTTCCATGTATGTGAGATTGTCAGTACATGGGCCCCAAGGCAGGAGACTGAGCACCAGAGAGGATTTGAAGGAGAGAGAGAGAGAGAGACAGACAGACAGAGAGACAGAGAAAGAGAGAGAGAGATATGGGAATGACCAGTGAGGTTATGAGGAGAGGTTGGGCCTGGGGGTATAGGAGCTTTAAAAGTCAAATGAAAGAGTTGTTATTTGATCCTAGATGCAATTGGAAGCCACTACAGTTGGTTAAGTAGAGGAATGAAGTAGTCAGTTCTGTGCTTAAGGCAAAGTACTTTGGCAGCAATTTTTAGGCTGGTCTGGAGGCTATTGGAATAATCTAGAGGTGATGAAGACTTGAACCAAAGTAATCGTTGTGTGAGTATAGATAAGAGGTTGGATGTGAGATTGAGTGTGGAGGTAGAAATGGTTTCCTATCATGTCAATCAGTTAAGAAACTATAGTATGATCTGGTTTTATGGGCTGCTTTTTAATTGGCAGATTATTTTGGTCACCACCATTGTTGTATTGTGCCCTTACTTCTAAGCAAACTTTGATTATGAAATTTGTGTAGTTATATAAGGAAGCTCAGTCCTTGACATAATCTCGAACTAAGCTCCAAGTCTTTGGTATAAATAAAGGTTTGAGGAATTGGGATAATTGGAGCTGAGTAACCAGCAGGTCTTCAGCTTCTTCTGAAGACCAACTGAGAGACTGGACAGTGCTGAAAGTGAGAATCTATGTAACTAAGGGTGATTATAAACAACTCTTTTAGCTAATTGATGAATTACCAGATATGTATCCAATTCATTTTTGTGCTCACATAGGGTGGGTATAGTAGAGAGAGAGAGAGAAGGACTCGGAGTGACAAGACACCTAAATGTGAATGCAGCTGTGTGACCAGGGGCGTCTTTGCATCTCTTCTTTTCACCTTTACAAAAATCTCTTATTGATACTACTTTCCTTTTTTTAAATCCCAATATCACTTTCCAGTGACTATTCCCTCTCCCCCAAATAAGAATTCTTCCTTGTGTCAAATAAAACAGCACATTGACCAGACTGAATATGCCAAGAGGAAGAAGCAATGCTTGATTTTCAGTCTTGAGAAGAAAAAGTCTCTGTATTGATCAGACTCTTTTAGTGCGGTTTTCCTTTAGGTTAATGTTGTCACTATATAAATTGTCCTCTTGGTTCTATTCACTTTGCTTCAGTTTTGAAAAACTTAGGGAAAGAATTGTGTTAATTTGTTATATTCCTTTTCCCTTTTAGCACTCTAGTCACATACCACAATTTGTTCAGCCATTTCCTATTTGTTGGGTGCTTGCTTTCTTTCCATTTCTTTGCTATTCTGTACATTAGTACTGCTATACATCCTTTTACATATATGGGACCTTTCCTTCTATGTCTGACCTATTTTGATTAAATGCCCATTGATAGTGACATCTTTGGATTAAAGGATCTGTTTGGTTTAGTCATATTTTTAAAAGCATAACATCCAGTTACTTTTCAGAGTAGTTGTACCAATCAACAGCAGTGCCAGAATACATCTGCATATCTGTCTTTTGGTAGCCTCTCCAATATTCACAATTTGTGCCTTTTTGTTATCTTTACCTGTGTCTGTTGAGATGAAGCTTCAAAGTTGTTTTATTCTCATTTCTCTTCTTAATGATTTTCATGTTTCTTACATATGCTTGATGGTAGCTTGTATTTCCTCCTTTGAAACTTGCCTGTTTATATTCTTTATTTATTTCTTGGGAAATGACTATAAGTCATTTAATCTCCCTGAGAATTGGTTTTCTTATACATAAAATGATCACTGGATCATAGATTTAGCCTGCTAAGGGAAATTAGGGGGTCATCTGGTCCAGTACTCTTGTTTTGCAAATGAGAAACCTTGAAGCATCAGCACTTGAACCCAAACTCTTTGACTTTATTATTTTAGAAAATTTAATTTAGTTTTTTCAGTGAACATCTTCGCTGTTTCTTTCTGCGTTATTTTATGCACTAGTCTACCATCCCATGTATATACCACAACTTGTTCAGCCATTTCTCAAATGTTGGGCACTCCCCTTTTTGCTATCACAAAAAGAACTGCTCTAAATATTTTGGTATGTATTGTTCCTTCTTTCTATGCTCTCTTTGTGAGCCCCCCTGGACTTTTAAATGTAGTTCTCTTTCTATTGTATCATTTTTCCTTTGTGTAATAGACCTGAATCAGGATGATTTGGTTGTGGCAAGGCTTCGAGGCTCACATGTGATGATGGATCTGAAGCACTTCATAAACCTCCATAGTAGAGTCTGCCCAAAGCACTTTGACGTCATCTCATTCTATAGCAGCTAGCCGACAGTGGAAAATGTCCCTGTGCCAGTGCTTAGGAGCCTCTTTTGTTTTGAAGGAAAATAAGTCATGCTTTCACTTTAGATTGACCATATTTTAATGTAGAAAGGCTGTCCAACATAAAGAAAAAGAGCGGGAAGTGGGACGCCATGTAACTCCTTTTTTCCAAGTTCAGGAACATCTCTAATAACACTTGGCAGCCACATCTTAGAAATGGCAGGAGAAGTATTCCTAGAAAGCAGATTCCTAAAGGACTGGTTTGATTATAATAAAATACATTTATCTGTTGAGTTGGAATCCCAGGTTTTAGGAAATTAATGTAAATGAGAAGTGTCGAGACATACTTTGGGGAAAGAAAAAAAATAGTACTCTGGTGTTGGAAGTGGCTGTGCTAGAAAGACTTCCAGTCCATAGGAGATTTCTGCTGTTTTCCTTGATTGTTTTTCTCCTTTTTTCCCTTCCCATGTCACTCGGCATGAGTATATTCTGTGTCCATGGCCACCTTTCTGTGCTAGTTTTCCTACAGTGAAATATAGTGATTGTTATGTCTTTTAAGATTTTCTTCTAGCTTCTTTTACTTCCATTATCTGTATTCTTCATCTTTTTCTCCAAATCTCCCTCATGAGCCTTTTTCTTCTTTGAAGTTGCTGTTTATATATGATCCTTATTAGCATATCATTGTTCCCATGATTCCTGTATGGGAGAGGATTTCTAGTATCCCAGGGGAACTCTTAGGAGCCTTAGAGATCATTTAATTCACCCCTTTCATTTTACAGATGAAGAAACTGAGGCAAATAGAGATGAAGTAGCTTATCTAAAGGCAGCTTAGGTAGCTCAGTGGATAGGGTGCCAGACCTGAAGTCAGGAAGACTTAGCTTCCTGAGTTTAAATCCAGCCTCAGACATTTACTAACTGGTGACCCTGGGCAAGTCACTTACCCCTGTTTGCTTCCATTCCTCATCTGTCGAATGAATTGGAGAAGGATTTGGCAAACTACTCCAGTTTCTCTGCCAAGAAAACCCCAAATGGGGTCATGAAGAGTGATGGAAATGACTGAACAGGAATTTATCAAATACTCTCCCAGGTCCTCTGACTCCTGAAATCCAGTATTTTTTTCTATTAAATGATGTGATGACCTTCATAATTATATTGAAAATCTATTGTTTGTGACCAGAGTTGGCCTTGTCCTTTCAGTAGTCATTTATTTATGGAGGCAGATAGGTGGTACAGTGGAGAGATTCTGGACCTGGAGTCAGAAAGACCAGTGGTCAAAACCCACCTCGGATACCTCTTAACTCTGTGATGCTGGGCAAGATCCTTAACTTGGGTCTCAGGTTCCTCATCATTTAATAGAGTGGGTATAATGAGAACGCCTGCCTCCCAAGGCTGTTGTGAGAATCAGTCAGATGTAAAGCTGCTTTGGAAACCTTCCAGTGATACTTGAATGCTGCTGTTGTTGTCAGGGCTTTGAGTGGCACTGAAAAGGCCTTTCCACGTCCATGTATTTCCTATATCTGAACTTGTCTCTTGCACTCAAATGCTCATTGTTTTCATGATCATTTTTTCCAAAAGGCTCAAAAGTTAAAGTGCAAATACTTGATGTGACAGTGATAATCAGTCAACAAGTATTAACTACCTACTTTGTATCAGGCACTGTGCTAGACCTCATAGTGTTTTTATTTGCTATTATTGCAGTAATAAGTGTTAGTTTGACACCCCTGGTTTATCCTGTCCTCCATAGAGGAAGAAAAATGTTTTTGATGAAGTAAATATTTGGGCCATGGGTGTTGTCTGATCGGGTCTTGTAGACTTTGCTTCCAGAGACTCTGGAAAGCTCTTAGGGCACTAGGCCCTTCAGGGGAACAAGGAGTTCTCCTAGACAGAGTGATAGAAGAGAATTGAAAACAAACTTGGCACGTTTGACTATTATCCCAGGGTCATTCCTGTTAAGTTGGCCAAAAAGTTGCCTTTGGGAAATTCATTTTTAGCATTTAGATTTGTGAAATCTCCTGTCATTTGGTTGTTCTGTGATGGTCTTGTGTTTGGAGAGCCCAGTTCATCCACATACTGACTGCACACAATCTTTCCTGCTTTATCACAGTAATCCCTATGGGATAGCCAAATTGGCCTTGCTGTTCGTCTTCTGTTTCCTTTTTGCCCAGTCCTTTCTCTATGTCTGGAATGTATTTATATCTCACTTGGGCCTCAAAATTACTTGTTCCCTTCAAAACTCAGCTCAGGTATCACTCCTGCTTAGGGAATGATACTCCAGTTAGGCCTTAGGGCTCACCAGATTACTCTTCCACCTACCTCTGTGACCTTGTGTTTTTTTGGTCTATGCTTCTATGTGCATGTGTTACAGGGCAAGGATTGCCATTTTTGCCTTTGTATTCTCAGTGTCTGCCTGAGTTGCTTTTTGATTGATTGCTTGTAGCAGGAGAAAAAGTAAGAAAGGAACTAGAATTTTGGACTCGTATAAACTTTCAGTGGATTGAAGTGAAATGTTTTCTAGTTGAGTGTTTTTGTTGGCAGCAGAATTGGTTGTTGATCATATGGGGTTTTGCTTTTTACTCAACCAGCAACACGGTTGGCATGCTTGAAGATGAAAGGCTGCTGAATCTAGCCAATGGAGCCTGCCTTGATTCAGCAGTTTGACCAATGATGGGTAAATTGGACCTGCAAGTTAGGTTTTTTTTCTTTTTAAAGTTGTGAGTTGTTGATAGAACAAAGTCTACCAATTTCTGTGACATCAACCAAGAAAAAGGATCAATGCAAAGAATTTCCTTGGAGCTGTCCTTCCCTTTTCACCATGAACAACATCATTTAACTAAGAAGGGAGGATCCTCATTCTTACGCTTAAATAAAGAGTTGAAGTAGGTTTTTATGGGAGTTTATGTGGGGAAAATATCTACATATTAGTATGAAAGGGTAAGATCGATTGAAAAAGAAAATTGTTTATAAACTTCTGAGAGGAATTGCAGGTACACGCAAGAGGACCTAAAGTAGTCCGGGGTTTTGCTACTTACGAGGTCTGTGTGACCTTGGTTAAAGTCAGTCATCCCCACCCAGGCTTCACTTTGTTCATCTTTAACATGAGGGAACTAGATTTGCTTTGTAAGAATCTTTCTAGCTATAAATCACGCTGATCTGGTCCTGTCTGGAAGATCCCTTCAGCTTGGCTTTTCCCTAGTTCAGTTCATCTTTGCATCTGAAAGGCCCTGGCTGCTTGGGTGGGTTGGTTACCAGGCCCCTCTCCTCCAGCTGCCACTTCTCTTCTACTCCCATCTTCCTCCATGAAAAAAACACTCTCCATGAGTCATATGTGACAGAGAAATCTCATCATTTTGTTAAGCAGAGTCAGGGTCTGCCTCCAAACTTATTGATTAGAATTGGATCAAAGTTGATAAAAATCATCACATGTAAAATGTATGAGAAACTTTTGGCTCCAGTATAAGTCTGTACCTGAGTGACCTCGTGTCTGCATGCATGCAGATGTACAATGTATGTCTCTGTCAGTGTTTAGTCGGTTTATTTTTCTCTTCTTGAAAATTACATGAAGAATCTAGAAAAACGTCTACAGTGTGTTTATATCTCACTTGGGCCTCAGAGGGGTGGACAGCAATAACAGTGAATCTAAAATCAGTGAGCGACTCTGCTTCCAGCCTTTTGTAATGAGTTACAGAACAGGAAATTAAGCTTTTGCTGCTGGTTGTGGGATGGGGGGACTGTTAGGAGACCCCTTTCACTTTTTGGTGTTTTAGAATCTAGCATATACTCTAAATGAAATATCACATTCCAGGTGTTAACTTTTTCATGATCAAAAAGCAATGGTTGAGCTTTGTATTTTTGAGTAGCAGTTGGAGGAAAAGTATTAATTTTGAAGGTGTGGGATTTTACTAGACCAGGGATGAAGACTTAGAGGATTAGTCAGTATAATTTTATTTTCCTGTTAAGTTATCAATGTCTCAGTGTTGTCTTGTGGCTTTAAAGGTGTTTGTATTTTTGATTTGTAATGGTGTAAATTTGCATATTGCACTATTTGGCTAAGGTGTAATTTTTTTCTATGAAAAATAAAATAAACTGATGCCCTAATTCTCTAATGGGAACAGCTTTATATGAAAGTAATAATACTGAAGATAAATAGATTTTATTTTTTACCAAGTTAGAAAGGTAATATTCATCCCATAAAAATGTCATCAAAGAAATGTATCATAAAAGTCTTACAAATTTAAATACTAAACACGAATGTCCTCAGGACTACTTTTGGCTGAACCATCTGGGGTCCTAGGACAGATACAGCAACTGTTTTCAGTTCTCCCCTGCTCCTCTCTTATGTAGCTTCCTGTTCTCTTCTAGGTGTGTGATGCCTTAATAGATTTATAGAATCTTTTGTAAAGCAAGAGTGAATGAACCTTAGCAGTTCCATTGATATTTTGGGAAGAACTGGAAGAAAGCTTCCATTATTTTGGGTAGAAACATTATGGCTCATTTATGGAAGGTGAAGAATATGAAGGGCTGGGGAAGCAGACCTTGATGGATTGTGATTTGCATCCTTGGAGGGGCTACCCACATTGATTACTCACATTTACATTTGAGTAATGGAAATATTTGGTTTAGTTGTATATCTAAGTATCTTGCAATTATGAATGCTCTGGTCTTAGTTTGCTGTGTGGAAATTTGTTTTAGATCTCCCATTCTCATGAGCAAAAGAGGGAAACTTTCCTCTTGCGACTGCATTAATGTCATAGTTTGATTAACTTCCTTCCTATGGTGATCAGTTGTCAGGGTTTTAAGAGTCTTTCAGTAATTATTTCTACCTGTACAGTTGTTTTAGTAGCAAATCAGTCCTTTATTACTCATATGGACATTAGTGAAACGGAATGAAGCCCCTTGTTCCGATGGTGTGTGTGTATGTGTTTTCCCTTCCCTTTGGTCTTAGTCATTCTGTGTTTTCCCCCTTACATACCCACAATAGCACTCTGAATGTAGGTTGTACTCTTCAGGGCCTCTTCAGTACTTTTGTCTAATGAAAGTGTTGACTACTGTATATTTTTTTAACCTTTCTGAATTCGTTCAAAGCCTTTATTATTTTTAATTTGCAGCAGCTCTTGCCAGGTAAAAAGTTTTGGGAAACAGATGATTCCAGCAAAGATGGACCAAAAGGAATATTCCTGGGTGATCAATGGCGGGACAGTGCCTGGGGAACATCAGGTAATCTAGACCGAGCACCTGCACTGTGATTTATGCCTGTTTTAGGGCTCCCTTTCTCAGCATTTGGCAAGTCATGGATTTTACATGTGTCATGAGCGTGTCAAATTTACCTCTCTTCCTTTGATTTTATTACCATTAAGGGCCTAGTAGAATGCAAATTATTAAAAACACACAACACAAATTCACTTGAAAAAATTTTTTTTATTATTCTTTTTAGCCAGAATGAAATAAAGCCTTATTGGGCAACAGTTTTGGTTGTATTACATCAATTTAGAATAAGCACATGTCCCAATAGTGAAAAGTCTTTACTTTTTTTTATCTCTGAGTTGATAGGATGTGCTTTCCAAATATAGACAAGGTTTTGCTAAATTATCAACATTAGGTCATCAGGATGACTTGGTTCCTGTTCTAGAGGATATCACCTTCAGTCCTTTGACAGGTCTACCATTACCATATTTGATGACTTAATTTAGCCTAACACATTGTAAGAGACAGTTTAAGTTTAGGAACATTCTGCTTTTTTGTTATATAGGTTCAAATTTGTAAATAAGTGGGAAAAGACCTGTGTACAAAGGCAGGGTTTTATTTTTTTTACTCAATGCCTCATTGTGTACCATTCATAATGGACCTCTGAGCACTTTGACAATGGGCAAAAGTAGCTGAATGACACATGTAGGCTGGGGATTTTTAAAGCAGATGTAGCGAAAACAACAAAAAGATCCTAGCCTGATAGTCAGAGGATGTATAGAAAACCCCTGTAGTGCATGCAGAACTGAAATTGTTATAGCCTGTTCTGACAACAAATGCTCACTGACCAAATTTAGGCATTAGAAAGTTTAAATTGTGCTTGGTTTGGAAGCTGCTGGAATGATTATCTTTTAATTTTCCATTTTATTTTGAAAACTTAGCTTTTCCCTTTAAATTAAGCACATTTTCCCACTTTCTAAGATAAATTGATCTGAAAAAATTCATTATTGATGGTGAATGAGTAAGGTATCATGATATCCTCACTTTATGTAGAAAACCGTCTCAAGGGACAGACAGAGAGGGAGGGAGGTGGCATTTGGCTAAATTGACCATCTGGATTCCAAGTCAGTCATCGGCTTGTGCACTAGACATCGCACTTAATTTTTTGGAACTTCCAAGTTGTACTCTATTATGTTTGTGTATCCTTTTTTGTAGATCATTCAGTTTCCCAGCCCATCATGGTGCAGAGAAGACCTGGTCAGAGTTTCCATGTGAACAGTGAGGTCAATTCTGTATTGTCCCCACGGTCGGAGAGTGGAGGACTAGGAGTTAGCATGGTGGAATATGTATTGAGTTCATCCCCTGGTGATTCCTGTTTAAGAAAAGGAGGATTTGTAAGTTGGTTTTTTAGAACCTTGCTCTTATGCCTCTCTCTCTCTCTCTCTCTCTCTCTCTCTCTCTCTCTCTCACAAACAAAATGTGCTTGTTTTAGTTACCTGTACTGTACGTAATGATGATAGTGTGATACTTAGAGAACACATATTGTTCTTAAACCACATTAGGCGACATACCCTTTTTTAAAAGTCAAAATTATTTCTTTGGGTCATAATAGCCAACAGTTCAGTCAGAACCAGAACCAGAACCCACTTCTCAATTCCTTCCTGTAATCCCAGACCACATTGTTTTCCATTAAAAAATTAGAAATGGGCCTTCAGTAGAGAACTGTCAGTCCAAGAACCTTTCAGGAAGATTTTTTGTTTTTCAAACCCAAGAAACTAAAATATTGCCATCCCATTAGGCACATTCTTGACTGTGTGTGTGCGCTTGATTGCTTTTGACTCTTTCCCTTACCTATGCCACTTCTATTGTCATAAAGCCCTGCTCAGTCTTAGTTTTTTCTCTTTGACAAGGTTTCTTAGTCCAGGATCTCTGGATAGTATTCAGGGGTTCTGTGGATTTGATCGGAAATAATGGCATCTTTATTTTCACTAGTCTCTAACTGAAACTGAACATTTCTTTCAATTATTTAAAACATGATTCTGAGAATAGAGGGTCCATAGACTTCACCAGACTTCCAAAGGGGCTCATGATAAAAAAAAGGTTAAGAACCCTGGTCTTTTACAGGTTCAGTAAAGGTTTTTCTTTATTCTCATGATTCTGTTTTAGATCCTGACCTCTGTGAACTTACCTCAATAGCTGAAAACCCTTCTTTCCAGCGTCATTGCTTTCATCAGTTCTTTTTCTAGTCTATTCAAGATCATCTTCCTTTAGCACCTTCAGATGCTTTTCTCTGAGCTAGCTGTCAAACATGCAAATAACTTTGAGGTCTTACATTGAAAACAAACAAACAAACCCCAGCTTGTACTCTTTGGTATTCTTTTTCCCACCCCTTGCCTTTTATATTTGTTCCATTTCATTTTGAGAGCATGATCTCTTGTTCTCCATTGTGCTGGGTTGAGGCCAGATTGATTTGTTCTCGCCATTCTTGCTTCCATCGATGGCTGCTTCAGGGCCATGGAGAATGAGTTTCCTTTCATAGAACATTTGTTGCACCTGTTCCTGACCTAGTCAGTATTCTTATCCTTTTCCCACGTCTGCTCAAGGGCTTCCTTTCTCCTTTGACATCGTTCTAAAAGATCTGGTACTAGTCACTCTAGGGAAACTTCCTCTTCTAACTTTTCATCTTCATTGCCTACCTGGTACTTCCATTTGTTGTTGTGCTTCTCTGTCTAATGTTTATATGGTATATATTAATTGTCTAGGGCAGAGATTATGTTTTGCTTCCATAGAAACTTCATGTAGTTCAAGCATATTTATAACAGAGTCTTACTAAATTAAAACTGATTAGCACAAGAGAAACAAGTCTGGTTTAAGGTAACTGGGATCCTGTTTAGAACATCTTTTCTCTTTGTGAAAGACATGTCATAATTGGTGCTACAGATAAAATTATCACATAGATAAAATTTTGACTGGCTGGCTTTAAAGGCTGATGCAGAGAATTAAATGAAGTATATTTCATCAATTCAAGAGTCTGGTTTGTTTTCCACCATGTCCCAGAGCGGGAATCAGTGTGTAAGTTGAACATGGGAGATTCTCGTACCCCAGGTCTTTCTGGGAACATATTTTCTGACTCCTTTGTCCTTCAAATGACTTGAGCCATGTTCGTTCTTCAATGTACCAAAGCGGTGCACTGTTGAGACCTGCACTTGGCTTTTATGGCTGTATTTGAATCAACCTGAGTTGCCTTTTCTTAATTCAAATTCTTTCTTATTTCTTCCATAGGAAAAGTGAAGTTCCATTTCCTTCCTTCTTTCCTCCCTTTCTCCCTTCATTTTCTTTCTTTCTCTTTTTCTCTCCCCCTTTCCTCCCTTCCCCCCCTCCCTTCTTACACCTCTCCCCTTCATCTCTACTTCTAGGTGAGGAGATGTTTTCCACCAATACAAATCAGCTGTTATGCCACATACTAGACAGTTACCTGGGGCCATTAAGAAGTGAAGGGACTTCAGGTTCCAACAACCAAGCTGTGTCAGAGATGGGACTTGAGCTCCAGTCTTCCTGACCTCTGGGCTTGTCCTCTCCAGTACCTCCCACCGCCTCCATTTTTTTTCTTTTTAATTTTTTCTCTTATTCTCCTCATCCTTTGATTTTCCCTGTGCTTATTGATGTAGTTCCTCCTTAGGTCATCCTCTCAGCTCTACCCCATTACATTCTTTCTGTTCCCCAAGCTTCATTTTTTGTCAGGAGCTCAACCTTGAACATCACTATTTCATTCTAGTTTTCAGAACCCAGTTTATCTTTCCTCTAGCGTAGCTAAAGTTTACTTTCCTCATGTCCATCCCTAAAGAAGCCACCACTGCCATCTATCACCCTAAAAACAGTTTAGGCCCAGGTTACCTTTTTTCTTTTTTTCCTTTTCTTTTTTGCCTTTTGAAGGGCAATTGGGGTTAAGTAACTTGCCCGAGGTTCCACGGCTAGTTTTTGTGTGTGGGTGTTGGGTCTGAGGCTGGAACCGAACTCGGGTCCTCCTGACTCTGGGGCTGGCGCTTTACTCACTGCGCCACCTAGCTGCTCCTTTCTTTTTTTTTTTTAAAGCATAAAAATCAGAGTTAGTAAGGAGCAAGTTCAGATCGGAACTGGGTCATTTGGGCTTAACTTTAACAAATGTTAAGGTTCTTGTCATAAATTTATGTGAGGTGGATTTCCACGTCCTGGATATGAGCCATTCATCCAAAGAGACGTGTGACTGGATTGCTATGAAATTGTAAGAGGCAGAAGAATGAAGAGGAAAAAAGAATCAAATGAATGACTAAGATTACATAAGTTGACCTTTCAAAATGTTATAATAAACCATCGTGTGAACTAACTGGGAATTTTCTTTTTATGTTCAAAATTGATTTTATTGTTTCATTACCTTGTTACAAATACCCAAGGAAAATCCAGTTTCTGTCACATGTTGGTTAGGTTCTTGTATTTTTAAAACAGCACTTTTAAAATTCTCAGTTGCCTTATGTTCCTTGTGACTGTTTTACTGGCTATGACTAAAGAAGTCTAGGAGACAACTGAAAGAATAGGGGACCTGATGATGTCACCAGGAAGTGGCTTGTAGAACCCTTAAACCAGGTTTAAACCAAGATGTATTTGAATTTTCTTGTATTGTTTCACCTGTGTACCTTCCTAATGAAAGTAAAGTCTTGTGTGTTTATTCAGAAACTGTCCTTTGAATCCTTATGTTGTCTAAGCTTGGGAACATGGGCTCATGCATGGAGGAGCATCTTTTTTCAAAATATGAAAGGATCACCCAGAGAAACCCTAACTGCCAGAGTTTGGTGGAAGACTTCCCCCAAATGTCTTCCAAGTTTTCCTTTGCCATCTGTTGTTTAGGATGGCAGCTGGGTTTTTGAAGACTGACAGTTATTTCATTTTGTATTAGAAATATTTTTTTTCAACTCAGTCACATGTCATAAGTATGCTGAAAAAAATCATCTTTTATGGTTTATATTTTGACTTTTGCCTGCTAAAGTCCTTCCCAGGCTTGAAGGGACTCAGAAGCAAATTTATATTCTCCATTTATTGACAGTGAAAATCTGTTTTGGCTGTTTGAATTCTCTGAGAGCTCAGTCAGGCACTCTTCATTTACTTTCAGTAGTCCTAGCCTTGAGGATGTGAACAGCATCATCTTTGGTGAGATGAGAGATACCAACTCTCCCAGGAAATTGCCAGGTATTCTCGTGGATCCATATTTGGTTTGGCAAGGATTCCTCCAGGCTGACAAAAAGCAGTCCTCCCCGAATAAGATGAACTCTCATGGCAAGTAGATACCACACAGTACAGACTCTGGATCTTTGGATCTCAGGAATGCCCTGAGTAGTAGTCCACAAAATTTTCTGAGTACCATTGGCACTCTCTTTTCTTTGGTGGATCATTCTGGGTTGTGGGATCCTGATTTAGTTTTCATTAGTGTGTTCTGTTTTTTTGTTCCACATTTCTTTTCCAGTATGCCATTCCCTTCCCTGAAGCCCATCCTTGGAGAAAAGAGAATTAAGGCAAACAGTGTTTTGTTACTGTACTTTCCCACCTCTCTATTGAGAAGAGAATGTGTTTATTATTAATCTTTCTTCTGATTTGAAGCAGGGTTATCGTATTTCACTTAGGTCAGCTATCATTTAGTGTGTTTTAAAAAATTTTTTTATAGTTACTATGGTGGTTCTACTACTTTCATCACTTTGTTTTCTCTTTCTCTGAATTTCTCATCTTCATGGATTCTTACGGTACCACATTTCCTCTCATATAATCACAGTTGACCCTGGGTGGGTCATTTGTTATACACATTTTTTTAACTATTAGCAGAGCAAAGGACCAGCTCTTGGTTGGTCTTTGTGTATGGACTAAGTGATAGAATTGATTCTTGGTTGGTGGCAGGATCATGAATGTTTTAGCCATAACAACCCTTGAGATTTGGCTACTGAGTTACAGAGAGATCATAACTTGTGTTTGTAGAAAGGGCATTCCACAAGGTCATTTGATACATAGCTTAGGGTAAAAGTGAATACTCTTAACAATCTTATGCTGTATCTGAGAACACAGGAATGAAATCCCGAAACACTGTTGCTAATCTAATAGCAGTCTGAATCTCTTTCCAAGCAGACTTCTTTTCAACCCTATCCCTCCAGAGGAAATAAAGTCACATTTCTTTATGTAGATATGTTCATGTTGCCCAAGAAATCTTAGATCTAAAGAATGTCCAATTTATTGTTTAAAATATTTTAAAAGGATATCTTTTTCCTTCTTTCCACCTTTTACCTTCACTTAGCTATATATTCAGATTATAGAAACATTTCTCTTTTTTTACTTGGCTTTAGTTCCTGTTTATTTCTTTGCTGTAAGTTTGTCTCAGTTTCCTGGGTTGTTATCAAATGCTTTTAATCATTCGGGTCTACTGTCTTCATTTTTTAAAAATTGTTTCATTTTATTTTTTCTTGTGATCTTCAAAGAACTAGAAAAGAGTATATAGAATGAATTCCTTTTATATATAGAATTTGTTTAATAATCAAGTACATATCAAATCTAAAGAGATAGAAGAAGAATTTCCCTGTTTGTGTACTCTTCTGAACTTTTTCCTTTACAGGCCTTTCCTTGTTTAATTGTTCCTCCTTTTTTTCTTTTTCTTTTTCTCTTTTCTTTTCTTTTCTTTTCTTTTTTCTTTTCTTTCTTTCTTTCTTTTTTTTTTTTACATATTTGTTGCTTTCTACTAACTTCCATTGGGCAGATGGAAGGGGAATAATAAATCTTCTCCTTTAAGAAATTACTATAAGCATGCAAAGCAAATCAATGCATCGGTCATGTCTGAAATTGTCTCATCTGTATATCCAGCCTACCGTTTCTGTTCTGAGGCAGGAGATATATTTCATCAGCAGTCTTTTCAAGTCACAATTGGTCACTGTATTGACTGGTCTTTTATTCTTTTGGAGTTATGTTCCTTTATATCATTATGTTCTTCCTGTAAATTTTCTCTCCTGGATCTGTTTATTTTATGTCTTCTATAGTTTCTTTGAATTTTTCATATTAATTTCTCACACAGTAATATTCTATTTCATTCATATAACCATTAATTAATCCAATCCCTGATTGATGAACCTTTTTTTCTAGGTATTGACCCCACAGAAATGCTGCTATGACTGCTTTTGTACATGTGGGTCATTCTTTTCTCTCCTTGGTCTCTTTGGGGAATGTGACCATTGCTAGTATTGCTGAAAATGTAGGTGGCTTTTGCCTAGTTCCATTGTTGTGGTCTTCATATTACCTGCATGCTTGGTTAATAAAGAGTTCTGATACAGATTAAGCCAGAAAAAAGTCTCTACTTACCCAGAGCTTTTAAAAAAGTTGATCAACATCAAGAAGTTTGAATCATTAAATTCTCATTGTGGGGTTTTAAATTACACTCAGATGCAAAACCTTTCTCTGTACAGTCCATGGAAAAACCTGTTTTCTTCCTCTCCCCTTCTTCTCCCTCCCTGTCCCTTTCCTACTCTTTATCACAAAAACTTCTTGGGTTGGATGGTGACTGTAGTGGCTATGGAAGTAATAGGATTATCTATTATGGGCCTGCTCACAAGTGGTGAAGCAACGATTTGACTCAGTAGCTATAGATTCAAACTATGACAAAATAAAATTGTCTTCAGTATCCTATAAAAGATCTAGTGGTGATAGAAATTTAAATTTTCATTAGTAGCAATATTGAAGTTGTGAGAAAAAAAGTTTTCCTGTGTATATTTTTTAAACTGTTTTTCCTTTAAAAATTTTTTTTTGGTCTTTTTGGAGGGGGGAAGGCAGGGCAATTGGGGTTAAGTGACTTGCCCAAGGTCACACAGCCAGTAAGTGAGTTAAGTGTCTGAGTTCGGATTTGAATTCAGGTCCTCCTGACTCCTGAGCCGGTGCTCTATTCACTGTGCCACCTAGCTGCCCCAATTTTTTTTTTTTTTTGTGGGAGGTTTTGGGTACATGACAGAATGATAAGAGAAGGAAATGTAGAAAAAATAGGAAAATTCAGGTATTCATTATGATACTATCAGTACCTAATTAATTACCTATTCTTGAGACCACAGATTTATACTTTGCCTCCCTTCTATTCCACTTCCCACATCCTATTAGTCACCAGATGTTAATGACTGTATCTTTGCACTGTCCCTGGTTGGATGCTATACAAGGTCTATTTTTTTTATGTCTTTGTATCTCCTTTAACACCTTGTACAGTGTTGAAAATCTACTAATTAAGGATTTTTGCTTTTATTTCAATTTCATTTCATTATTACTACCCTAATCCTGTCCCCATTACCTCTTACTTGTATTATTATTAAATTGAGTACTTTGATTGGCAGACTTCATACCTCAGCCACTTTTTCTACATTGGAATAGCCTCAAGATATATTTTTAAGAGTTAGATTAACAAATTGTTCCTATCACAGTTATTTATCAGCATACCCCCTTTCCTTCCAATGATGCTTCCTTTATAACAGAAAAAAAAATGTTATGTGACAGTGCTTGGTACATTGACCATGTCTAATAAAATATACAATATTCCTGGTCCCACCTAATTTCTTCTCTCACCTTCCCCCCTAAACCCCTCCCCCCTGCCCCCACAGGAGGGAGGTACATTTCCTTATCTTTTATCCATTAATAGACTTGGTCTTTATAATTACACATTTTTTTTCTTTGTGTTTATTTATTACAGTTATTTCATATCACTTTCCTGATTCTGCTTACTTTGGTTTGTATTAGTCCATATGAATTCTTATGTATATGGTGTCTTTTCTCTCATTGACTTCCTTGTTGATTGGTGGAAAATTTTTTAATTAAATATCTTAGAAACACAGTTATATATGTGTCTATTTACATAAGCATACATGTACATAAATACACAAATTTGTAATATTAATTGAAACATTTAAGGCCAAGAGCCATTTCCCAGTAAATAAATGATTCAAGGAGAGGAATAAACAATTTTCAGAAGAATAAATACAAACCATGAACAATTTGGAAATCTATTCCAGATCCTAAGAAGTAAGAGAAATGCAAGTTAAAACTGTGTGTGGCAAGGTTTCACCTTTTACCTTCTAATTGAAAATCCCCTCTACAGTGCAATATCAACTCCTTTCATGCACTCTATGCTTCAGTCAGATTATACTATCCATTATTCCAGTTGTGTCCAGTCACCCTTTTTTTGCTCATACCATTTTTAACACTTGGACTATCTTCTGTTTCTTTGTCTGTCTACTTTGTCCTTTATCCTTTAAGACTCACTTCTAATGTTACCATAGCCATCTTTGTACCCTTCTTCTTTAGCATGTTTATTTTGTATTTTAATTATTTGTTTAATACCTAATTATCAGAGCTTAACAAATAATGGAGTAAACTACTTTTTTTTGTTGCGACTGATCTATAACCATTTTCTCAGTTCAGACTTATTGAAATACATTCCCTATTCCTGTTTGTAAAATTGTATTTTATGCATTAAATTTAAAATGGCTTTATTCATATAGTAACTAAAATTGTTGACTTTTTAAAACTTTAAAAAATTTTTGTTTTAAATGGAATTGGAAGCTGCTAGCTTTTCAAGGGTAATCTGTGTTTCTTAGGTATTTGCCAGTTAATGATAAGCTTATGAAAACTCCATGGAAGAGGCCATGCAAAGTTATGTTTTCTGGCTTTAGTGGCCTTCATGATGTCAGCTAGAAAGCAAAATACATTTTTTTTCAGAAAAGGAGCTTAGGATTAGAATGAGAGGATACTCTTCCCCTCAACTCACTGAATATACTTTGTGTTCCCTGTAAATCTGTCAGGCTTTAATTATACATCATCACTCCAGGAAGGTCCTTTTTGTACCCCATTTCTGTCTTAGTGGTGTTGATATTCTTGTGAAGTTGAGGCTACCTGGATTCCATTCAGATTCAGGGCAATTAGTTACCTTCATACAGCAAATTTCATCTCTTGTGTTTTAGAGTTCAGGGCCATCCTTTGTGTTAAAAATCCTTCTAGTTTGTGCTTTAGGAAGTAAACATTTTAGTGTTTAAAATGATCAGTCAGGTGGTAGTATTCTATGCAAGCATAGTTCCATGACACTAGATTTTAGTTCTACTGGGGACCTTTGAGAATCCAGAATCTGATTAAGTTGGGATTAGGTTTATTAATTAGCAAGTCAGTCGTCTTGCAGGCAAACATCAATCAACCAGGCTTCTGGTGACCCCAACACCTGCTCTCTCAATCCAGTGACTAGTAGCAAATTCATTTTTCTAATCTCCTTGACAGAGATAGCTATTTTAAACTACTTTAGTTTCCTTCATATTCTCATTGGTATTCTTCCAACTGCTTCATGTGGAGTAGGAGTTGGATGTTCACCTGACTTGCTGTCTCATTCTGGTGCTTTGATTTCCACAGTAATGTTTGGGTTCTTGGATCAGGGTTCAGGTCATCCCAGCGGCCATTTTTATGACTACCTAAGATCTAGTTCCTGAATCAGAATTATGTTTGATTGAGACCATCTCACTGTTCTTGCAACCTCATCCAATTTTTAGGACAGTGTCGCAATAATTTAAGTTTAGAAGATTCTCACGTTAGCTGCCTCTCAGAAGAGAGGAGTCTTCACTTTCAGTTTTTCTTGGACTGACCAGCATGACGTCATCACTTCTTGGATTCTTGCCTTCTTAGGGCATTTTTTCCATTTGGAATCTTAAGGTAGTTTATAAGTCACTTTTGCAGCCATACTTTGAGTCAGTAAGAATCTCAGAATTGAACTTTACCTTCATAGATCCATCTTGGTGAATCATGTTCATCTGACCAGCTGTCTTTAGACACAGTTGATTTACCATATTTTGTCACATAAATTTTTATGACTATTTAAAAATTACTTTCTGATGTTTTCTTCATTTGTATTAATGCAGTAGTATCTTCTTACTTTATTTCCTTGTTTGAATTGAGAGTAAATAGCTAAACATAACAGGTCCTGAAATTTTCTTTTCAGAGAGCTTAACGATTAGTGCTGTATGCATCATAATCCAACCTTTCTGGGTTAGATCATCTCAGCGAAGCAATAACTATATGCAGTTTGAGTCAACAGACTTGATTAAGCACATATTATGTGTAAGGCTCTGGGGATGAAGAAAGGAAATGTGTAACAGTCCTTGCTGTCACAGAATTTATTTTCCAATGGTGGCATACAACTAAAAAGGATGAACTAGTACTTAGCACAGTGCCTGACACATGGTAAGTGTTTAATAAGTGTTTGTTGTTAGTTTGATTAAAACCTCAGATATCATCCAAGCAAAAGTGAGGGACAACAAAATAATGTAAGAAAATAAACAAAAAAAATTTGAGGGAGAAATCACTCAAATTGGCATGCTCAAGAAACATTTACTTTAAGAAGTTAACACCTGAAGAGTCTTGAAAGAACAGTTAGGTTTTTTTACATGCAGAGATTGAAGAAGGTTTGTTTTCTAAGCCTTCTGGCTCAGACCAATATAGGTAAGAAAGGACAGAAAGAGTTAAAATAAAAACTACTAATTTAGTTTGATTGGAGTATAGAATTGTGAGGCATATATTACACGACATGTACATATGTCATTTATTTATCTCTACATATATACATATATGAAATAAAAACAAGATCATGTGGCCATGCCTGGGCATTAGGAAGATGATCAGGGAAGTGGTATGAAGTGTAGATGAGGAAACTAATTAGGTGGATGTTACATTAATCCTTGAGATAAACTATAAATATAAAGGCTTGAACCTGGGGTTAGAGAAATGGGAGTAGAAAGGAAGATTAGATTTGAGAAATATGTAGAGGTAGAACCAAAAGACTTGGCAGGGAAGAAATTCACTCTGATGTTTGGAGATTTGGTGACTGGGAGGATGCTAGTTCTGACACCCAGAGTAGGTACGTGGAGAGGAGGCAAATGAGGAGCTGTTTGAGGTCCTGAAAAGACATCAAAATGGAAATAGCCACCAGGTAGTGAAGATGCTACAGAAATTGTGAGGTGGGTGATTGTGAGCCAGGTCCTTGTCTCCTGATGCTTCAGTCCTGTAATCGTATCAGTTAGCATGCTGTCAGAGCCATCAATGTGTACTCTTACATGCTGCATGAACTATTCTCTTGCAGGTTGTTTTTAGTGCACATTGGTGACTATTTCCCCACTTTTCATGCATATCAGAATAGCATTGACTTGGTCTGCCCTCTGCTTCTCTCTCCAATCCCGTCCCTCCTTCCCAGATGTCAGTGTGCATTCACAGATGCACCCAGGCCCCATAACTAGCTTCCTTTTCCACATGTACATGTTCACGTTTCCTGGGTGATATGTTTGAAGCCATTTCTTGCGCTCTAGCCATTGCTACTTATGTAGGTAGCCTGTGTATTGTCCTCATCGTGAGTTTCTCCATCTCCTTGTGTCACACATGCAATTTTGATTGTTTGGAGATAGTAGGCAGCCATATAATATCATCAGAAGAATAAACCTATACCAAAGTTAATGATTTTCCAGGTAAAGTGCATAAGAGAGGGGGGCTTTAGATAATCACAAGGGGGGCGGGGCAGCTAAGTGGCACAGTGATTAGAGCATTGGCTGTGGAGTCAGGAGGACTTGAGTTCAAATTCAAACTTAGGTACTTGAGACACTTACTAGCTGTGTGACCTTGGGCAAATCACTTAACCCCAATTGCTTTGCCTTCCCCCCTCCCAAAAAAATAAATTAAATAGATAATCATGCTGGAATCCTTCACTTAGGGGGCAAAAGGAGATTAAGGAGTGTTTGGATAGATTGAAGGAAAATCAGGAGACAGTTTTCTTATTACCTGAGGGAGGAAGAGAATATATCGACCATATAATGGTAATAATAGCAACTAGCATTTCTATAGTATTTGAAGCTTTACAGAACACACACACACACACACACACACACACACACACACTTAATGACCCAAAGAAGGAGTGTTTATACACAATGTCATTCTGAAGAAAGGTCACAGACACTTATAATTGAGAAAAGAACTGTTAGGTGGCATTCAGTGATTTGTGGGGAACAGGAAGCAAAATTCTTTCTGGTAAACCAAGATGAGGATTGTTTTACTTATATTTTGAGCCTATATCCTATTAAAGTAGGTATAGGGTGTCTGCTGTATCTTGGATCTGATCGTGATCATCTGAGCCTAGTTTAGATGTGTAGTGTGGACCTTCATTTCATAGGCCCATCTGATGTGGTCTGTCTCAAACCCCTGGCTCTGTAACCTAAACTCAGCTGAAATCACTCAGAATAACAATATTTTGGTCTCTTATCACTTAATAAAAACTGGGGTTGCCTAAATAGTATTCTCTGAGCATATAAAATTTCCTAATAATCTTACATGTCCATTTCTCAATGTAGTACGTTTCATTTGTTTCATTGCAGCATCTGCTTTTCTAGTCTGTGCTTTTTCCTTTTTCTTTTTTTCTGGGGAGTTGGGAGATGGGAGAAGGCTACTTTTCTATTACTTTTGACTGGTGTTATGAAACGGGAAAGAAAAGTTTAGCTTATATAGAGGACCCCCTAGGAGTCAAGGCTTATAGCTACGGCATTAGTCTTGACACCTTCTCTTTTAGGCCTACATTTTGAAGCTTTATAGATTGAGCTCTTTCAGAGGTAAATGAGGTCACATTTATATTGAGATTTAATATACCCCATTTGTTCCATTTATTGCATGATGATAAGGAGAACCATAATGTGCATATTCCTGCTTTTTCAGCCTTCAAGGGCCCTCTTCCAATGATTATTTGATTAAATATTTTTAAAATTAATCAAAATCCAGGAATGATTTCTTAGTTGTATGTAATATTAGAAGTTCTGCTTTGGGGTTTGGAATTGAGATGATAGTGAAATTGAACTGGGCATGTTTGGGGGGGCCAAGGGTAAAGCATCTATGAGGCATTAATGAGTTGGCTGTCAGACCTTAGGAATCAGGGCTAAACAGATTGGGAAGGGGCATAATGCAATTATTTCAGTTAAATTAACAATGGGGAAAGACTGGACTAGAGGTTGGGACATTCTCATCATATAGGTTAGCCAACCTATTTGTCCTTTTAGGATTCCTGCGTTAGAAGGCTCAAGAACTTTAATGTTACAAATAGAATGGGCTTGGGAAGAGAGGTGCAGGGCTGAATAGCATGTAGTATCCATTGGGCAGAAAACGAGAGGAAGCAGGAGGGGAGGCACTTGGGATGGTAAGACCAGTTTTGGCTCTGACTACCAGAGTCAATGATAGACAATTTTTTTTCCTAGTTAAATGCATATACATCTTTCACATTTGGCCCAAACTTAATTTTGCGTGCTGTGCTTGTCTCTGTGTTGTCCATTAATTGGATTGTAATATATACAAGGACTGGGACCATTTCCCTTTTTAAATTTTTTAAATTTTTATTCATTTTTTATATTAATGCTTAGTATAGTAGGGTGAACAATGGGTGCCCAATAAATATTAATTGATGATAATTAGTGAAGCTGAAGCTATTTTTTAAACAGGGCCCAAGGGATGCAGACAGTGATGAAAACGACAAAGGTGAAAAGAAGAACAAGGGTACATTTGATGGAGATAAGCTAGGAGATTTGAAGGAGGAGGGTGATGTGATTGACAAGACCAATGGTTTACCAGTACAGAATGGGATTGATGCAGACGTCAAAGATTTTAGGTTCGTATTTTTTTTTTTTACACTTCTGATTTTGAATGGGGGTTGTGGGTTTTTCCTTGTTTATTTTTGGAAAGTAGTATTCCATAGAGTTGTGTCTATTTAGCATAGGCCATGCTTTATGAGATCAGAAAGTGTGAATATTTGTAAATCATCAGGTAGAGCTTAGTTTCCTAAGAGTTGGTGGGGCATATAATAGAGTGCTTTGTACTTTTCAAGGAATCTTCACCTTCATTATTTGAGTGGATCCTGATGAGCAGGTATTCCCATTTTACAGATGAGGAAACTGAGACAGGCTAAGTGATTGGCCCTGGTCAAATAATAATTCCCTTCCATCCTATTTGTAGGTCTTACCCTGCAAGAATAGAAAATAGGCATAATGATAGTATTTGCAATAGTCCCTGTTCCCTCCCATTCCCACCCCCGCCTCCCCCAATACATTCAACTCATTTATTCATGTGTGAGTTTTTAAATCACAGGTTGGCTTCTTCTTGACCTCCAGGATACTTCTGGGCTACCTTCCCCTTTTGTCAATGGAAATTTAAGTTTTAAAACATTTAAGGTTGACCTACGCTGATGAGATCTGTTGTTTAAAGAATACTAGTGCTCTACCCATCTCAACCATACAGCATACCACATCTAATCTATATAGCTTATGATAAAAAAAAAATTGTTCTTTCATTTGAAGAAATTAATACCATGGAACTCATACAAATCAGATCCTGGGTTCCCTTTCCTTCCAGTATAATTCCACGTGACATGCAACCTTGGCAATGTTTTTTTGAGGGGAAAGTCATAGCCTATTCCCCTGAGAAATGAAACTCTTTGCGTTAGTTGCAGGATTTCTGTTGGTGATGGTGGGACGGTATTGTGGGATATCCAGATCCCAAGCCCCTCCCACCTGCTGGCTTTGAAATCACATTCTTCTATGTTTCTATGTGTTTGGCATATCTTACACATTCCTTTTGCATCCTTGTACTATACTGTAAAACTGAAAGGACCCTAAGAATGTTCTAGATTATCATAACTTAGGGAGGGTGATTTCTCCTAAGCCAGCAGTATACTTCTGAAGTTACCTGTTGTTTCTTGTCAAAGAGCATTTGTGAGTTATGGCCAGGTAACATCTACAAAGGTCTTTATTTGGGGTTTTTACATGAAACAAAAAAAATTCTACTTAAAACCATCCTTTTAAAGATAAGCCTAGCTCTAAACATTTTTTTAATGTTACCAGCTTTGCATATGTAAATGTTTTCTTGGAAGTTACAAGCTAATACTCTCCCATTTTGTAAAGCGAGCGGAGCTTGATAGTAATTATGTTTTCTCAGGTGAACAAGTTATTTCAGAGGATGATTTGCATGTGTTATAAACCCCAGAAATAATATCTGGTTTTTCTAAACCATTGTGGCACAGATGTTCCACAACAAATTCTGGTGGTTGTTAATGTTAACTACTATTGATGATTAAAGTTGTCAGGGACGTTGTCCTTAGCTTTCGTTGTTTTGGTATTCCCCCTCAAAATAAGGTTTAATGCCCTTTACTTTTTCTGTTTAGCCGTACCCCTGGTAATTGCCAGAACTCTGCTAATGAAGTGGATCTTCTGGGTCCAAACCAGAATGGTTCTGAGGGCTTAGCCCAGCTGACCAGCACTAATGGTGCCAAGCCTGTGGAGGATTTCTCCAACATGGAGTCCCAGAGTGTCCCCTTGGACCCCATGGAGCATGTTGGCATGGAGCCTCTTCAGTTTGATTATTCAGGCACGCAGGTACCTGTGGACTCAGGAGCAGCAACTGTGGGACTCTTTGACTACAATTCTCAACAACAGGTACTGTGTGTGTCTGTCACCCTCTTCCCAGTCTCTTCAGTAAGCACGTTATGGGGTCTGGCCTGGACCAGATTTCATTGGTGTGGGTATTTCTCAGTGCAGAAACTCCACAATGAAGAAACTAGGTTAGCACTTCCTCCATAATGTAATGTTGAGTCTTACAGAATCGGTGGGGGGCATTGAGAAGTTTAGGGCCTTGGGCAGGATCTCATAGCCAGGAGGCGTCAGAGTCAGGGCCTGAAATCCCAAGTCTGCTGACTCTAGGGCCAACTTATGGGCCTCTATTCAACTTGGGATCAAGTGTTTGTAAGATGTATGACTCGTCCCTGTCACTATTTTACCACTGTTAATTGTTTTAGTAGCAAACTCTCTGTTATCAGACATAGTCAGGAGTGGAATTTTCTGGTTAATAAAAAGCTATTATAAAAAAATTATGAATTACTAAATTTTCTAAGAATTAGAATATAAACTTTTACTAAAAGCCACTCAGTTTTCATAGGCTTTATCAGGAGTGCAGTGTATATCAAGTGATTTTTCTAAACTTTAAAGGGTTAGATGTTAGGGAATGAAATATGTTAGTCACATAAACTCTTTAGGCTCGTAAGGGTTACAACTTATTCAAGGTGAGATCATTGGGTCTTTGATGTAAAAGCCAGTAAGATTGTGGGTTCTTTGAAAATAACATTTATGAATTTGTTAGAAGATTTTTACATGTACACATTAAATAATAATAATAATGATTTAAGATTAGGGCCTTGCCAGACAATAGATCTAGTATGTAGTTATCTTGCTGGCTTTTGGGGAGAAAAGGAGAATTATTTCCAGAAGTACTTAAAAATGGCTACAGGGTAGGGTACTCTTAAGTTACAGCTCTGCCTTATTTATTAAGGGTTTTAAAGCGACAACAACAAATCAATATCTTTCCTAATTTAAAATGAAGGGCTAGTTAGAATCATATTTATGAAACTCCAAAGGCGTATTTCATAGTAATACAATTTTTGTGATATTGAGTTTTTATAGCCATAAATTTGGGGGAAGAAAAGTTTCCAGAAAAACTTCAGGGTTGGGGAGGTATGGGTATGTAGATGTGGTTTATGGCTAGGAATCCTAGCTTTGCTTGGGATGCTGTTTTTATTTTTAAAAGATGAGCTTAATAGGAATCCTGGTTTAGTAAAAATGTATTCCTGATTTATGATAGAATGCCAGATAACAGAGACTTTACTATATATTTGTTAGGGGAACCTTCCCCCTTCCCCCCCCGAAAACTTTGTAATCAATCTGTAGATATTTTATTCTTTCAGTGCTAATACTGAATTCACAGCTTTTTTTATCCAGAGAGATATATCATAAGACTTTGTCCATCTCATCTCTTTATTCAGATATTACAACTGGGTGTCCACTCTGTACCCACTTACATTCTGGTTGTTAAAGAAATTTCATGGGAAATTTCTTCTTAGAGGACAGTGGCATTTTAGACTGATGTCCTATTCATTTGTGGCTCCTCATGTACATTTATGCCATCTAGTATGTGGCTCTCTGTCTTTCTTCCTTTCTTGTCATACCAGGAGATCTTGGGCTTTTCTTTTAGGTACATGTACTGAAGAACATAGAATTCCTTCCTTTCATTCATTCTCCTTTTCCTTTTGAGTTATTTCAATAGCAGTATGCTTTCATACTAGTCATTTTGAGTGATGATAATGAAGGTTTAAGCTTTAGATAGTAGGGAAGTACAGGAGCTCAGTATAGTTCCTGTGTCTATTCCAGTTTTTTTTCCAATGTGAAAAACAGGTTTTATTGAAATCATTTGCTCTAGTTTCCTCTGCCTAGCTACCCAAGGGATCAAGTTATTCCAAACTTTCTGGGGAAAAAATATTTTTTTCTTTCAAATTCTACTCTTCCAATTCTTCTTTGGTCCTTCCTGACTGCCACAAGAACTGAGTTGTCTTTCTTAGCTACCTTAGAAGAGTGTGCTTTCATTCTTAAAACATCCACTCAACTAGAAACCTTAATTCTTTCTTAATTGTTCTAACCCTCCTTACCTTCTTACTGTATTTTCCTTTGATTGGGGGGGGGGGTTCTTCTGTCAGTCAAAAAATTAGAATGTAAAAGTAATTTCTTGAGTACATGAAATTGTTTAATTCTTATATGCATGTGTGCATATCTGCATATATACATACATGTGTATGTGTATATATGTGCATATATACACGATGTGCTCTATGAACTTGCATAGTTGTGCACGTTTGCTTCTAGGGTGTCATATATTTTGGTACATAATGTGTGATACTTAGTTTTTTCTCACTTTTACTTGGAAGTCCTCCAATTCCTGAGACATGAGAATTTTAGGCATAAAGGGGGTCATAGAAGATGAGCTTTAGCTATAAAATGCCTCTGTAAAGGGTCTCATATCCCTCATTTCTCTCAGTAGATTGGACTGAATTTGATAGTGTCATGTCCAGAACAGTTATATCATGATCCCTAAGTAACATTCCCTTCAGCCTCCTATTGCCTTAATTCCTTTATAGAACCATAAGGCAGCAAGAAAGTTGGATTTCCTTTCAGTAATGGGCATGTTATTTCTGTTGTGTTTACATTAATCTTTCCTAACTTCCTGTCTGTTGATATTGTTGTTTGTCCTTTTCACTTTCATTCATACATCATTAATAAAATATATATGCTAAAAATACCACTTTGAACACTACCTTCATCTCATCCTCAAATGCCATGATGTTTTTAATAAACAGTACCAATCAAGGGATACTACAATTTTTTGATTACCTGTATACATAATTTGGCTTTCTTTTTAAATGAAAGTTTATTTCATTTTTAGATCCACATTCCATCATTAATTATTTTATTTTCAGGTCCCTTTCCCTCCGTGTCTCTTCACATCCTCCACCTTCCCCCCCCCCCACCGCCCCCCCCCCCCCTATTGAACGAAATACAGTTTATAAAATATACACAGGAAAACTTTTTACAAAAAAAGAAAATACAAAAAAACACAAAAACCACACAAATAAACAAAATCAGA